>NC_044188.1:2212562-2222562 GCF_900880675.1 Sparus aurata
GTAATTTCTAACATTTTGGGTTATATCTGTAGTAAATCTTTAAAAATCCTGACAGCACCAACAGATCTGACAGAGTCCCTGCAGCAGTCGCAGGTCTGTAACTCAGCTGATGTATCGCTAAAGCTATTAGCGAGCTAGTCGCACAAGAATGGCAGAGAAAGTGCAGCCAAAATGTCCCAATGCTAACATGCTAACATGCTAACATGCTTGACAGCGGTGCCACATTTATTGTTTATGTTTAATTATATGAATCTGAGGTGTTTTCTTCTGTGTGAGCGAGTTGGACACAGTGGCTCTGTGGTGCAATGGATAGTGTGTTGGACTTCTAGTATGACATCGTAGGCGTGATTCAAAGGTTGTGGGTTCAAGTCCCATCAGAGTTGGTGGACCGTCTAACACTAACTCAACAGCACAGAGCTCACAGCCCCCTGAGTGGGCTAACAACATTAGCACAAAGCAGCTGTAAGGATAGCTTTGCTGCAGGGGAGCTGTTTCAAACTGTGGATTTAACATATTTATTTACTGGATTAAAAAAGCTTGTTTAGCTAGCTACATGTTTCTGTTCCCTGAACACCAGCAGCTCCTCGCTCTCCTCCTGCCCAGAATCTCAACGAGCAAAACTTTTTTATTGTTTTGGTTCATTTCCAGAACATGAGAGCGAACGTGTGTCCTCCTGTTTTCACCAAAGTGTTATAAAGTTCATCATGCACAGAGCAAGACTGGATAAGAAAGCTTCAGTCAATGACGTGAAAGGTCGACTCTGGTGGGACTCGAACCCACAACCTTTGCATAAATTCTTTGAGGGTTAACGAGGGCTCAGCAGGCTGCAGACCTCAGTTTATTTAATCTGGCAGAGTGTGACAACGTGAGTTTAGGGGTCAACCAACAATCAACAAGTTCGCTATCTTGACCTTACTGTCGTTAAAGCTCGACGCTGGTGGGACTCGAACCCACAACCTTTGAATCACTCCTACAGGGTCGTACTAGAAGTCCAACGCGCTATCCATTGCGCCACAGAGCCTCATGTCAACATGAAGTCACACACTGACTCTGTCTTTCTGTGTGTGTGTGTGTTAATCATATATATTTACTGTATGTATTTGTGTATTTGTGTGTTGTTTATGTTGTTTACTGCGTTGCTCTGAGGTTGGAGACACTGCGGTATACATCTGTCGCCAGGAACACACACACACACACACACACACACACACACACACAGACACACACACACACACACACACACACACAGACACACACACACACACACACACTCTGTACCTCACAGCGAGGCCTCTGTCCGACCTCAGACTTCACTAAATTGTCGGACTAATTATTATAAACGACAAACAGTGGTCGCCGGGGAAACCATCCTCCCACATCCCATAATTGCGCTGCGTTGGCTGGATATTAAGACTTCTCTGGATGCTGGAGATGGTTTGGGTGCGTTTGATTTCGGCCTCCTGTGAAATCAACGACTGCTTGTGTTCATTCAACAAACACTCTGTTGGTGGAGGAAGTGACTGCAGCCTGTTCGGAGCTCCACTGATGCCTGTAATCATCCACAACTTTCTCTGAAGCACGACTCTGTGGGACTCAAACCCACAACCTCTGAATACCTCCTCCTGTGGTTATCTAGGAATCCATCATGCGATGCAATGCACCACAGAGCCAGAGGGTCTTTTGCTTTCAGTCGCAATGTTACGTAACATTTAAGTCAGCTGTCATTAGCTTTGTTTGGCTAACGTAGCTTAGCGATGACAGTAAACGAACAGTAGAAAGAACTTAATATAGTATCAAAAGTTAAACTTATAAGTAATTCAAACCAACAACCTTTGCCACAGAGCCACAGAGAGTGATCTTCTTTCCTTATCTATGAGATCGTGGATCCTTGATCATCTATGTGCGTCACTCCCTGAAGTCAAGAAGGGTCAAAAACAATGACGACCATGAACAGCTTTTTTTTAAGAGAAATGAACTTCAGAGGAACGACTGAGGCCGGAGGACTGCAGCGCTGTCTGCAGAGGAAACATCGGATCACTTCATGGAGGAGAGGCATAAAGGTCGACTCTGGTGGGACTGAAACCCACAACCTTTGAATACTTCTTTAAAGAAGAGCAAGAAGAACACCCAATCATGACATCAGCTGTTTCAATGAGGGCTTTAGTTTAAGTTAACACACTGAGAGTTATGTACGACTCTGGTGGGACTCGAACCCACAGCTTTTAAATAACTCCTTGTATGTTTACCTCAAAGTCCAACAACCTGTCCATTGCACCAGCCTCACACTAGGACAGGCCATCACACTTGGTTCTGTTGTACTTCAAGTAGTATCTCATGATTACTTCAACCAGTAACTGTTTCCTTCTATAAAGCTCAACTCTGGTGGGACTTGAACCCACAACCTTTGAATCACTCCTACAGGGTCAAACTAGATGTCCAACACACTGTCCATTGTGCCACAGAGCCGCAGACTGTTAAGCTAAAATTCTATTTTGGTGAATTTAAACCAACAACCTTCACATTTCTGCTGCCACAACAAACATTATGTTGATATAACTGCACGTTGCTTCTTACAGTCTAATAATTGATCTATTATCAATAAATATTTATTGTATTTTAGGCTCAGAAAATATATTAAGAGACATATAAAGTGTCAAAGGAGGCAGATTATTATTACCTTTACTCCTCAACTACTTTATCTGAAGGTTGACGCTGGTGGGACTTGAACCCACAACCTTTGAATGTCTCCTCCTGAATCTGACTAGAAGTCCAACGCGCTGTCTGAGAGGTTCTGAGATCACCTGTGACCTCCGCTGACTGTCCATAACATCGTGGATCGTTGAACATCTGTGTGCGTCACGTCCTGAAGTCAAGAAGGGTCGAGAACCATGACAACGTGAATTAAAGCAGCATTTCGTACATTTTTTCTGAACACAGTTTCATCTGAAAGAAGATTTCAGCTCTGTGAAGAGAAATTAACTTCAGAGGAACGACTGAGGCCGGAGGACTGCAGCGCTGTCTGCAGAGGAAACATCACTTCATGGTGGAGAGGCATAAAGGTCGACTCTGGTGGGACTCGAACCCACAACCTTTGAATCACTTGTCCAGTATTTAGCTAGAAGTCCAATGCGCTATCCATTGCGCCACAGAGCCTCATGATCCCAGCTCCTGTCAGACGACAGCTGAGCGACAGGAGGAAGAAAGAGGAAACAGAGAGTTTGTTAAAGCAGGAACAAGAATGAAAGTGTGTTTTAAAGACGCTGAAGGAGAGTTTGTTTGGACGGACAGAGGAGAGGAGGAGTGAGAGAGAAGGAGGGATGACACAGGAAGAAGGAGAAGAGGAGGACGAGGCTTCATGTCTCCAAACAAACTGAGTCCATGTTGAAAATCCTGCTGCATGTTTATTATTCTGACAAATGAAGAGTCCTTCCTCTCCTCCTCGATCCCTCCTTCATCCCTCCTTCCTCTCCTCCTTCATCCCTCCTTCCTCTCCTCCTTCATCCCTCCTTCCTCCCTCCTCGATCCCTCCTTCCTTCCTCCTTCCTCTCCTCCTTCATCCCTCCTTCCTCCCTCCTCGATCCCTCCTTCCTCCCTCCTTCCTCTCCTCCCTGTCCAGTTGGACCCTCTGCAGTCTGAGCTCATTGTCTTCTTCTTCTTCTTCTTCTTCTGCACTTCATCTCTGTTTCAGACAAAGTGGTTCTGAATAGAGTTCTTGACTCTGCTTTTGATTCGTCTCCGCGATCCAAAGATTCTTCTGCTCCCATTAAATCACTCAGCCGGGCCGCAGGAAATAAGAGACATCCCCACTTACTGGGTCGCTCTGTGGTTTCATCCCATTTATGGTTCCGACAAACAAATAAAGATGCCACAAAAAAAAGACTCATTTTATACAACAGTAAAATGTCACAGAGAGCACAGATTTCATCCAGAGTCATCCAGAACCTTTGGACCTGTTCACCCGTGATGAGCTGCAAGTGTCAGAACATCTTTACAGATGGGTCATCTCAAGAAGAAGAAGAAGATGAAGAAGAAAATGTAAAAAGGAGAAGAAGAAAAAGTGGGTTTGCTCACATTCACATGTTCTCCAAATGTTTCTGTTGTTTTTATAAAATAAAATAACTATTCTAATGAGAATTTTACAATTTGTTCTAAACAACAAAATAAAATAAAAATGAAACCAATCAGTGCGCATCATCAACAGTTTCCGGACAGTCGTACATCCGCGAGACAATGACATCACCTCAGCTCAGCATCTGGAAACACGCGACCGATGAAAGAGAAGAAGAAGAAACCGTGGAGCGTGAAGCTTCACCTCACGAGTGAAGACGACATCAGAGAGACGAATCGTTTCATGTCGGAGCGGAAACACCAGAAATATGCTGAAACATCTTTCCACAGAGCACAAGCTCAAATTCCAGGAATGCCAAAATGATCACACACAGACTGTTGCGACAGCTTGCAAAGGATTATGGGATACCGAGGACGCAACCAGCTGCTTCCTCCAAATTTGGGCAAAAAGAAAAGCTGAGTTATTATGACATCATCATCGACTTATTCTCCTACAAACAAACAATGCAAGAATGATTCTGTCCATCCAGAACCGCCTGACAGCAGCTCAGCGCCGAGCTCAGGTCCAGTTAACACACACACACACACACACACACACACACACACACACACACACACACACTCAGCATCAATAAGAAGTCAGTTTGACCCAGTTTATACAGTGACGTGTGTGTTTGCTCTCGACGAAGTGTGTTATTAGTGAGATCGATGCTCAGAAAGACTCAGCTGTCATCTGCCTGCCAACACACACACACACACACACACACACACACACACACACACACACACACACACACACAAGCACACATGCAATTATAATTCCACTAGTGTTTCTCTGAGGCGGTAATCGAAGGGTCTTACTGGCTGACACGCAGAGGTGAAGTTCCCAATGAGTCAACCTTCACACACACACACACACACACACACACACACTCACACACACACACACACACAGTATGAAGCCAAGACTCACACACACACCCTCCAGTGAAGTGGCGTGTGATTAGTCACTGGACGTCTGGGGACAGGCCAATGAGAAAAGGTTTTCTCTCAGAGTTCTGAACATTAACAAGAACCTTCCTGTCATTTAAAACAGAAACGTCCCAGTCTTTCCAAAGAACCTGAACACACCGCCACAATTCTAATAATCTATAAACAGCTGCTGTGACTCTAAATCAACCCGTCCATCACTGAGACACACAGACTCCATGTTTCTACTCAAAGACAGACAGAAGTTCATGTAGAACATTTGCTGAATGAACAAGAAGGTCCAAATAATGCAGAATGAGTCAGAGACAGAGTTTCACAGAGTTTATAAAGTGTCTCCAACTCAACAACTCACTAAACTGACACATTTGTTAAGGGAGTCTGGGGACTTTCTCCACGGGGACAAAGAAGTAGCCTATATTGTTCCTGTTTAGTGTCTTTGTAACATGTGACATGTTTAGATCAATAACATGTTTCTTCTTTCATAAATGGAGTGTAAATGGTGAAATCAGTGTAAACAGTGTGTTCAAACAGCTGATCAATGTTGGCAGGTAAGACTTTAGCACTTTAGACACAGAAGCAGACAGGCTGGTACAGACATGCTGCCACAAACTGACACTTTTTACAAGGAGACAAACAACTTCAGCTGAAAGATTTAATGCTGAATTTACAACAAGGACACAATGAGTTACAATCTGTCACACACACAGTTTCATAATGTTTATAAAGCTTTACACTTCTCAACAACTCCTTAAATTAGCTGATTTGTTAATGGAGTCTGGTGAAATGTGGTTAATAGTTGGCTTCATGTTTTACAGTTAATGCTGAATTTACAAGAAGGACACAATGAGTTAGAATCTGTCAGAGACACAGTTTCATAATGTTTGTTCTGTTTCTCCTCATGAAACAACTTTTAAAATCAGTACATTTGTTAATGGAGTCTGGTGATGTTGTGGTTACTAGTTTGAAACATCTGCTGCTAACAGGCAGGTTATCGGATCACTCTGGACAGATGCTGATACCAGATCTGAACCGGGCCTCTGACGGTGCCTTCACTGACTCCTGAAGCTCTCTGTGCCTTCATGACATTCCACATTTTTCTGTGCGGTCAGTTTGTTTTTAAAAGCCGTTGAAAGACGAGACAGAGAGAGAAAGTGACGCAGAGAGCAAACAGGATGAGAGGAGGATCGGATTCATGTTATCTCCCTCTGGAGATACAGATCAGTGTCAGATCTGCCTGCAGAGAGCGTCTGCAGAACAGCTCACAGGCACAGAGACGGGATCTCAACTTATTCCTACAAAAGCAACATATAACATGACAGACTCAGACGTGCAGAGGCCGACTGACAGTCTGTGGAAAGAGATAAAGAGTAAAAACAGTTTAGTACACATGACTGAAGGCTGGAGCCCCCTGCAGGCTGCAATGTGAACTGCAGCCTCCAGAAGAGACCAGACTCAACATGTCCAAGTGGTTCATCCTCTGAGGAGCAGGACCGGGATCAGAACATGTGATCCACTTTAAATCCTGACTTTCTAAAACTGAGGAGCGGTCAGGAGGACAGAAGCTGCTGGAATAATTAATTAAAAATAACACATATATATTTGTGGTTGTACTCTGACTCTGTATTAACCTGCCTCACATTTATCTATCAATTTATTATTATTATTATTATTATTATTATTATTATTATTATTCATCCCGGCTGATAGTGGACCAGTCGACCCGTGATAGAAATTCAAAAGAGGAAAGAAATAAAATAAGTTTTGTGACACAAATGGGAAGTAAAAGCATGAATTAATACACTTCCATAAATCAAAACTAATAATGTTATAAATCAAATGAAACGTAACTAACTGAGCTAACTGAGCTAGCCTGCTAGCATCAGCTACAGTCAGCGGTTACTACGGCAACACGCTGTCTCCTGACATTCTGCATCGTTAATTAACTGTTTTTAATCATGTTTATTTTTAATGTTGGCGGTTTTGGTCCTCCATAACACAGACTGACCTCATCAGCTGTTAATGACGTCACTGATACAATCAGAGGAATCACATCAGGCGACAAAATGATGATGAAAAATGTGTGAGGACACACACACACACACACACAGGAGCAGGAAAGATCACGTACACGCGCAGAGTCTCTAAACTTGGACGGGTCGCGTGCACGCGCACGCATCTTCATGTCTTTAAAGAATAAAAACTTTAATGAGATAAAATCTTTATTAAACATGAAGCTTTAAACGCTCACACCTGAGCTGATGTGGGCTTTTATTGTGAAAATAATGTGTTTCTTCTTCGTGTGTTTCAGCTCTCTGAGTGAATTTCTGCCATTTCAAAGTTTTTTATTACGTTTTTTAATCATTTCTGTCTTAATTTGGAGGGACATGTGTGATATCCGCTCTGGAGCTGTGTGTAGAAATGGAAGAAGAAGAAGAAGAAGAAGAAGAAACAGAAGAAGAAGAAGAAACAGATACAGTCCCCCGGGCTGAAGGAGGGCAGCCGGTGTAAACGAGCAGAACGGGTCGGTACCTCGGTGCCGGTGGGGAGCGGAGACATGCACGTCCTGCAGCCGGTGATCGTGTCTCTGTCTCCCCGGTGTCGCTGCTCTGGTTCCGGCCGGTCCGGACGCATCGGATCAACAACTCCTCACTTTGTTTCCACAAACTTCACTCAGCAAAGTTTCACGAACCAAACAGCAAAAAAAAGAAGGAAGAAGAAGAAGAATCCATCCGACATCTGTCCGCTGAAACCTTCATGTAATCTCTGCATCCGGGTCCGAACCGAGAAGTCCAGAACACAGGAGGGGAACTTTCACACGGGGTTCTGAGAGTCGAGCTCCCGGGGAGAGGGGATGAGATCCGAGCGGCGGAGAGGCAGCGACCCGTCTGCTGCTGCAGGAGGAGGGAGGAGAGAGGGAGGAGGAGGAGGGGAGGAGGAGAGAGGGAGGAGGGAGGAGGAGGGAGAGAAGGAGGGGGAGGAGGGAGGAGAGAGGAGGAGGAGGGAGGGGGAGGAGGAGAGAGGGAGGAGGAGAGAGGAGGAGGGAGAGAGGGGAGGAGGAGAGAGGGAGGAGGAGAGAGGGAGGGAGGGAGGTCCAAAGCCCATCAGAGGGAGCAGCAGCCGTCCAGCTGTCTGCAGAGAACAAACTCTTTCTCAGAATCAGTCTGAATGTTTCCTGTGATCCTGCAGAGTGCTGAGAGGACTCACCTGTCTGCAGGAGCAGCACAGGTGAGACCTGATGGACCAGGTGAGTGATTTAAAGGTGCAACCTGTAAGAAATGACGCAGGAGGTCCGTCAGGGTCTGTCACATCGTCCTCTGACACACTGTGACCATGAAGACCCCGAGACACGACCCGCTTCCTGTCTCATCTGGATCCATGGTTCTTCCATTGTTTTTTTTTACCCTGTTAAAATGTTTTTTTTCCATCAACATGTGAAGTTTTTCCTCACTGGAATCGAGGGTCTAAGGACAGAGGATGATGTTCACTGTACAGATTGTAAAGCCCACTGAGGCAACGTGATTGTGATTTTGGGCTATATAAATAAAATTGATTTGATTTGATCCATTAAAGAGACGCACAATTCAATTAGCCGGGCGCTAAACAGGAAGTTAGCCTGTTCGGTCAGCAGAAGTCGCCAGTGTGCACTCAAACACGGAAGCTATACAGAACAAACCCGACCAGAAGTCAGAAGTCTCCGGACCGAGCGTCCTACGTACCGTGACGCGTTCACTAACAGGATGAAAACTTCACTCGTTCATTCTGTTGGAGGTTTAAAGAGCAGCGATCTGGACCAGGAAACCAGGACGAGCGACAATTTACAACAGAACAAAGAAACAACATAGTTTCAGCTGGAGATGTGAAAGAAACGCTTAACATTCACACTGTGTAATAAATCAAAAGAGACGGAGAGTCGATGAGTTGATGCAAATTCTCATTTATTCTCTGATGACGTGAAAATCTTTGTTGTTCATCTGAGTAGAAAACGTTGTTAAAGCCTCGTTAACGTCGCTGATGTCCAGACGTTCAGAACCACGATGTAGGAGAGGATAATAATCTCCCACCGCTGTACGATGACACTTAAAGGGATAGTTGGTGTTTTTTGAAGTGGGGTCATATAAAGTACATATCTGTAGTCGATCTGTTTCCTGTAATCAGCGATCAGCGCAGCCTCAGTTTGGAGCAGCAGAGAGCCGCTCCAGCCCAGACGCTCAGCTTTGTACTGCAGTGAACGGGTCCAGAGAAGAAGAGAAATTAACCACCTAAAACAAGAATCACCTAAAAACATCTACATCAGTTCAAGTGTATGTTGTATAGAGAAATTCTCACCGCTTCACATCGCCGGCAGACCACGCTTTCTTTTGGCACTACATTTTCTCAACCGTAGAACCTCCGTATCCCTACGCTGAAGCTCTGACCCAAACAGGTGATCTGCGAGCGGTGAAACACAGTGCGAGGCCCAGCTGCTGGACGAGAGGTTTACTTTTGATAAAAACAAAACTTAACAGACCGTAGAACCTCCGTATCCCTACGCAGTTGCGCTCATGCGTAGGGATACGGAGTTTCTACGGTTGAGATAATGTAGTGCCAAAAGAAAGGCCGGTCTGACAGCGATGTGAAGCGCTGTGAATTTTCTCTATACAACGTAAACTTGAACTGATGTAGATGTTTTCAGGTGAGCCTTGTTTTAGGTGGTTAATGTCTCTTTTTCTCTGGACCCGTTCACTGCAGTACAAAGCTGAGCGTCTGGGCTGGAGCGGCTCTCTGCTGCTCCAAACTGAGGCTGCGCTGATCACTGATTACAGGAAACAGATCGACTATAGATATGTACTTTATATGACCCCACTTCAAAAAACACCAACTATCCCTTTAACGCTGATGTGGAGGAACGTGAGCGAGGAAGTGGGACTGCCTGGTAAGTCACTGAAATACGTCTCAGCACAGC
>NC_044188.1:2227562-2300062 GCF_900880675.1 Sparus aurata
CGGTTCTCCGGGCCTCCGGGCCTCTTGGTTCTCTGGTTCTCCGGGCCTCCGGTTCTCCGGTTCTCCGGTCCACAGCTGCTGTGAGAAGAAGAAGCTTTTTCATTTCCACAGTTTGTATTGTGTTTGTTTGAAAGGTGTTATTTGTAAGAAAAGGCCTGAATAGTTCCACAGTGACAGGGAGCAGTGTAACCGCTAACTGCTGCTCATTAGACTGTCCGGCTCTAACAACTAGCTGCTGTTAGCAAGTAGCTCAGTTAGCTGCGTGTACAGTATTGTCTGATTCCAGTGAGGGATCAGAGGCGGACTGAACGCAGATCTGGTGGAAATCAGGTGTGAGGAAATGTGGTGTGATGAAGACGTGTTCACACACCGACAAGTATTGAATCAGAATACATCTCTCTGTTTGACTGAAGCGTCTCTGTGATGTTCAATAATCTGACGTCAGCACTGGTTTAAAACACTTTTACAGACTGAAATCGATCTTTTTAGCTGAAGTTTCATCTTTTCCGGCTCTGATCTGTTTCTTTTTCTTCATAAAGTCCTTTACAACTTTTATTTTCTCATTATTTTTTTACTCTTATTCTTTGTTTTGCTCATAATCTGTTCTTCATTCCTCTGATGTGATATTGTTTTATTCTTTTATTTATCTCTATTTTTACATTTACTCTTTAAATAAATTATCAGTCTTATGTATTTACCTTCTCTCTTCCTTTCCTGTGATTTTGCCTGTTTTACCACTTTTATTCTCTTTACTCGTAATAACTCATGTTGACTTTTATGATTCTCTGCTCTTCTTCTTCTTCTTCTTCTTCTTCTTCTTCTTCTTCCTCAGACAGACTCCTTCATGTTGTCTCGACTGTTCGGCGTTCACTCTGTAATTATTGTCTCTTCTGAGTTTCCTGCTTTTTTTCTTGATTGTCAGAACACTTAAACTGTGAACTCTGTTTTTAAAGGTGCTATAAAAACAGTTTATTATAATATTATGATGCTCAGACGAGTCACCACACTGTCGCAGGTCGTGTGTGATCAGATCATCAAGAGTCTGTCTGGATCAGAACCACCTGCCTTTAAACTTCTCCAGCGGTTCTGGATTAGGATTGGTTCAGTTGATTGCAGCGGGTCAGCGGGGGCGGGGCTCAGCAGCAGGTTGGACCTGGACACTGACTTCTGTGTGCAGACGTCAAAAAGAACCTGTGGAATCAGTTGTTAACGTTTCTGAGCAGATTGTTGTGAACGGCCGACTGAGCGTTCGTCATCTGATCCTGCTGACGACATTCATCGTCCTCTTCTGTCAGATCAGATTTGTTGTCGTGAACGTTGAGGTCGCATCATGACCACAGCTGAATTATATTTTAGTTTACATGTTTTTGTATCTGGAGAAGCTTCTAGATGAAAACGTGTGAGAGAGCTTTTATGTGTCTGAACCACCTGCTGCAGGTCGGAGCTCACCTGTCGCTCGCTGCAGATGTTGGAGCGTTAGCAGCCAGATGTTCCTGCCTGCGGCCTCTGATGGACTCCAGGTTCTGGTCTCACACTCGGCACATTTTGTTCATTAAATCTGAATTCTGCTCCGATCGTTTTATGGCCTTTAATTAGCAGAAAAGACGAGAGGCTTTCCAACCCTGCTGCTGATTACAGGCTCAGTGTGAGAGAGAGCGTGTGTGTGTGTGTGTGTGTGTGAGAGAGAGTGTGTGTGTGTGTGTGTGTGTGTGTGAGAGAGAGTGTGTGTGTGTGTGTGTGTGTGTGTGTGTGTGTGTGTGTGTGTGTGTGTGTGTGTGTGTGTGTGTGAGAGAGAGTGTGTGTGTGTGTGTGTGTGTGTGTGTGTGTGTGTGTGTGTGTGTGTGTGTGTGTTTGAGAGAGAGTGTGTGTGTGTGTGTGTGTGTGTGTGTGTGTGTGTGTGTTTGGGTTTGGCTGATCCAGTTTGTTCTAATCTCTGGATGCATCTTTGCCAAGAAGCACTTACAGCTGTGGTATGTGTGTCTGTGTGTGCGTGTGTGTGTGTGTGTCTGTGTGTGTGCGTGTGTGTGCGTGTGTGTGTGTGTGTGTGTGTGTGTCTCTGTGTGTGTGTGTGCGTGTGTGTGTGTGACCTACATGTTGGTTGCGGTGTGGTCTCTGGACCTCGACGGGACCATCGAGCCTCGACACCACAAGGAAAATGTGGGTGTGGTCAGAGATGCTCGAGGATTCATGCAGGAATCTCTTGTTGCTTTCGGGTCCTGATGATTCTGAGTCCGGTCCGGCGGGTCGGCGGGCGGCGCAGGGATCCAACATGGACGCCTGCAGCAAAGTTTGTCTGGCAAGTGTCCGAACTTTAAACCACAGCAGCTGATTTAATAGTCAGACTTCAAAGGAGACGAGAGACTTTAATATCCTGCAGAATCACCTGAGTGTAAATGTTGAGGTGGCTCCGCCTCCTGCTCGCTGCTCGCTCCGCCCCCTGTGATGTCAAGTGTGTGTGCGGGTGAATGTTTTGTGTCTGTCATCATGTTAAGAAGCTCATTCTCTCTGCTGTTGTACGTGCAGGGAGCGTTAACTCGTTATGAGGTGTTGAGGCTAAAGAAAGCTCAACCGTTTGGCCCCTCCCACCTCTCAGGTGCAGCCCGTTGCCTTGACGACCTGCCCACCACCTGTAGAGCAGCACAGGAGGGTAGGCGGGTTTATAATTGTGATGCTGCGTTCAGGTGCTCCCCAGACGGTGCTGGTTTCATTCTTCTGGTTGTGTTGAGAGCCAAAGAGAAGCGTTTTCGTCAGCCATGTTTCACATCATGTGACGTCACGTTCACCAGAATCTTCTCTCAGACGACTTTTCTGGGTCCGATATAAGTTTTCCGTTGATTCCCAGTTGACAGTGGATGTGAACCGTCACTGCCTCGGTCGTCTTCCCTCTCTGTTCTCCACATGATGCCTTTTTTCTATATTCATGTTGCTGAATAACAGAAAAGGAAGATGGAAAGATGAAGAAGGAGAAGAAGAAGAGAAATATGAGAGAGATGATCGGTGTGGTTTCTGGCGTCTGAACGTCAGACTCATTACTCTGAACTTTAAACTATATAACTAAACTTTTATGACTAGAATTAAAGACCCGCACTTTATTGAAGCAGATGTCTCAGCACTCATCTTTCTGTCTCTCTTCGTCCTCCCGTCTTTCCTCCATCTTGGTTCTCGGCACGGCGGGCGTCCACCCCTGACCTCCGACCTCCGCTCTGATGTGTCGATGACCAGGAAGACGACAGGAAGTGACCCCGACCCTGCTGCTGAGAGACGTGACGCCGTCAGCTTCCTCTGAGTGTCAAAACAACTCTGGTGTTACAGTAAGAGCGACTTCATCTCAATAACAACTGGGAACACTTCCTGTTAGCAGTGAACCTGTTGATGTTCAGACAGCCGTCACTGGATCACTGTGGTACTGAAGAGAACTTAAAAACATGATGTTTTTCAGGCAGGTTCTGCACATGTGAGGAGAGACTGTTCTGAGGATTCTCATCAGATGTATGGAGTCATCATCTCCTGAACAACTGAAGCAGCTGGAGGTTTGATTTAAAACAGAAACAATAAGAAAAGACACAAAATGGCTCCATACATCTCGTCTGCAGTAACAAGTCTTTCTTTGGTTGCTGGTTTAAAGACTGTCGAGGGAACATTAATAGAGTGGACAGGCAGAACCGCTAATTAAGAGTCTAAAGGTCGACTCTGGTGGGACTCAAACCCACAACCTTTGAATCACTTCTCCTTTGTTTAACTAGAAGTCCAATGCGCTGTCCATTGCGCCACAGAGCCTCACAGCTCTGACAGGTGTCTCCAGCTTTTTCTTACCTTGCTCAAGGGCATAAAACAAAACCCAGAAATACATTAATACTCAGCAGAATCAGCTGTTAGCACTTCCTGTTAGCAG
Source organism: Sparus aurata (assembly GCF_900880675.1). Taxonomy (NCBI): domain Eukaryota; kingdom Metazoa; phylum Chordata; class Actinopteri; order Spariformes; family Sparidae; genus Sparus; species Sparus aurata. The sequence continues at coordinate 2,231,455 of NC_044188.1, forward strand.
CGGACCTGTGGATGTTCAGACAACTGTCACTGGATCACTGTGATACTGAAGAGAACTTAAAAACATGATGTTTCTAAGGCAGGTTCTGCACATGTGAGGAGCGACAGATTCATGGAGTCATCATCTCTTTATAATTGGTTATCCCAGTTAGAAAGGAGCTTCTGCTCCCATCCTGGAACCTGAAAACAGCCACTGAGTCATTGACTTCACTGCTCCACAGTATGTTCTGGTCCGTTTACTGAAGAACCATTCCGAGGCTCTGAGGAGTGATCAGACCAATCAATGTTTATTGATGCTTGATTGGATTATAAACTGTCAGCAAACAGGGACAAAAAACTGATAATGTCTGTCTAATTTTCTGGTTTTGTTTGACAAACAGATGAAAACTTAAAAACATCCAGTTTACAACAGTTTCTGCTGCAAATTCTTGATTTTTTAATCAGCTCTCTTGTTCTAAAGTGTAATCTAACGACTGAAACAGCTCGTCTGCTGTAATCTCTCTCTCACCTTCACCCATCGATGTTTTCCTCTCTGAGCGTCGCACATACGTGTCTGCAGGTCGTCACGTGAGTCACAGCTCAGAGCCATCGACCCTCTGAGCTGTGACTCATCGATGATGCAGATGACATCATGTCAGCTCCTTAAACAGGAAGTGATTTACTGTCTGATGAGCAGACGAGACAAAACCATCATGAGCTCATGAAGAACTCACCTGAGATAATCCTCTAATTAACCCATGATAGATCAATAACAGTGTGTGTGTGTGTGTGTGTGTGTGTGTGTGTGTGTGTGTGTGTGAGCCCACATTCCTTACAGACATGTCAGCTTCCTGGCAGCCGTATCATAACACACACATGTTAACTGTGTGTGTGTGTGTGTGTGTGTGTGTGTGATGAGGAAAACTGACTCCATGGATTAAGTCGTTTCTGTTGAGTCAGCCCCTTGTGTGTGTGTGTGTGTGTGTGTGTGTGATGGTGAGTGTGTGTCTGAGAAAAAGTCAAAGACAGTCACACACACTGATTATATGATCATCCCGTGTGTGTGTGTGTGTGTGTGTGTGTGTGTTCACCGTGTCTTTATTCACATCTACTGTTTCAGCCTCGAGGCAACACACACACATTAACACACGTTAATACGCCCACGCATTGTGCAGCCATCACTCACACACACACACACTCTCACACTCACACACACACACACACACACAGTCTGACCCCTGCAGCGGTGCTCGTCATCTGTAACCACGGTGATTCAGCTGGATGGAGACGCTGTGAGAAGCTGAGCGACTCAAACCTCTAGGGCTCGCTCAGATGTCTCCAGCTGTTTTCTACATCATGAAAAATGATCGAGTGAATAAATTGAGTCAAAATACAAAATGTTTTTAATTCACTCTCATGTCGGACGACAGTGACGGCGTGTCTGTGGACTCGTCCGCCATCTTGAACATCCTGATCCATTAAATGTGTCCCATCAGCATGACATCACGCTGCACCACCTGGGAGGTCTTCATCTGTGTGTGTGTGTGTGTGTGTGTGTGTGTCTGCAGTTAACACCTCATAAAACAGACAGTTACCTGGTTACCGTGGCGACCGCTGAGACAGTAATGACAGGGCCGGTCGTCGCTCCTGACAGCCCGGTGAACCGTGAGCTGATTGGCTGAGAGGATCAGACGAGTTTAAATGTTTCGTCCTGCAGCTTCTAATCACCTGCGACAGATTACAGAGCGGCAGGTGACGCGTGTGTGTGTGTGTGTGTGTGTGTGTGTGTGTGTGTGTGTGTGTCTGTAATGTCGATGATCACAGAGCTAACACAACAGCGTGCCGTGTGTCATAACTCACACTTACTATGTATTTAGAGTTCAGGACTGAGGTGTTGTGAGTCAGCAGGTAGCTGCTACATTTAGCAGCAGTTAGCGGTGACTTTAGCAACAAGTGAAGCTATCGGTCCAGAGTAGAGCTGCTTCTTCTTCTTCTTCTTCTTCTTCTTCTTCTTCTTCTCCTTCTCTCAGAGTGAAAACAGCTGATCAGTGCTTTTCTGTCTAGTTAAACTCATAAAATCTAGTTTGCTTCATGTTCTGCATGTTTTCTTTGTTCCATCATCTTTTTCTTTTGTGATTCTTTAAATGCACGTTAAAGTTTGTTTTTATAATCTGGTATTAATCACATAAAAACGTTCACAGGTCGACTTCAAAATACATGAACACAAAGTTTGTCTCTACCTTTTTACACATCAGTCACATTTGACTGGTTGTTGATCCGAGCTGTGTTCAGGTGAGTGACTCCGCCCACTTCACTCACTCTGCAGCTCGACCCGCTTCCTGTTTCTCATTGGTCAGTTGGACCGAACATCAGATATCTGACTGTTGTTTTCTCTGTGGTCCAGTCAGACGGGCCGAGGTCAGACGACTGGTACACACACACACACACACACACACACACACACACACACACACACACACACACACACACACACACACACACACAGAAGTATTTTCCATCTCAGCAGTTTATTATTTCTCAGGCTCGTTATAGAAGCTGGTTCACTGCAGACCTCCTCTTATCTCTCCATCACTCGTCCTCCATCATTCTCTCTATCTTTAGCTCCGTCGGGTTTATTTCTGTCCGGTCGGCGAGCTGCTGTTCATATTATACTACCTGTCTGGAGCTCACACCTGCTCCAAGCTGCTCACCTGCAGCCAGTCAGATCATCAACACTGCTGCTTCAACCAATCATTGATCACACTGATCACACTGATCACACACAGTTTGTGTGTCTGAATTAAAGGACGGATGGTTTATCAAGTCTGAATCTTTGGATCTGACTGATGAAATCCTGAATCATTTTGAAACACCAGCCGCTGATTATCCTCCAACTCTGGCTCATCCTGACGTATCAACGACACCGGCTTTGTTCTGGATGATGACAGTATCCAGAATCTGATACGGGTCGACAGCCGAACACGTCGGCCTTAATCTGAATGTTGCATCCTTCAGTGAAGACGTCATTGTGAACAAAGGTGTTCTACTTCAACCTTTATGCAGCTCAAACAAACAACGCTATATCAAATCTGGATGGCGGACCTGTTCATTCCTATGAAAGCTGCTCAGTGGCATCGTACGAGCCGGACCCTCAGGTTCTATTGGGCCCATCACAGCTGCTGGAGCTGATCATGGCCGTTCTTCACAATGCACCACAGCTCGACCCAGAAGCGTCTCTCGCCGAGTCCATTATCGACAGAAGTGGACCTCAGTCAGACAGGAAGTCAGACAGTCTCCAGCACCAACACAGTCAGAAACAGTCACCACAGAAGAAGAACAGACTGACAGTGAGGTGGGGTGAGTAATTCCTCTGAAGGCTCACATGACGTACGTGATGTCAACACATCCGTGGAAACTCATTTTGTTTTGAGAATTAGAGCAAAAAACAGAATATTATGTGAATGTGACTGAAGATCACAAGATAATGTTTCAACCAGGAGCCCGAAATAATGTTTCTAATCTCCAACAACATTATAAATATTATTATTATTTAAATATATTTAGTGTTGTCATGAAACTCAACACCAGGACACAGAGAGAGAGAGAGAGAGAGAGGATGTGTGTGTCGTGACTGACCTCCAGAAATTGAAAGCAGTTGTTGAGCTCCGAGTGTGTGTGTGTGTGTGTGTGTGTGTGTGTGTGAGTGTGTGTGTGTGAGAGAGTGTGTGTGTGTGTGTGTGTGTGTGTGTGTGTGTGAGAGTGTGTGTGTGTGTGTGTGTGTGTGAGAGTGTGTGTGTGTGTGTGTGTTTCAGAGCGGTTCCCACGACACCAAACGACCTCCATCTCTCTCGCTCTTCCTCTCTCTCGCTCTATAAATGGGTCGTCTGGTGGCAGTTTGGTGGCGGGTCGGTCTTAAAAAGGACAGAACCAGAAAGAAAAGAGAGGGAGGGAGACGGAGAGCAAAACAAATATTTAGGGACAGAAAGGAGGAGAAGGAGGAGGAGAAGGAGTCAGGATGGTGTTAGCCTAGCTTAGCACAAAGTCTGGCTCAGTCTCCCAGCAGTTTAAAGCTGATGAACACTTTGATTCATTTATTTAATCCAGCAAACGTAGAAACAAACGATGACATCACACCTCATCATCACACCTCATCATCGGCCCACATGAACGATGTGTCAGATAACGACGTTAATTAATGATCAGCTGCTGTTCTGTGTGTATCTGAGTCGCCACAGCTCCTCTAATTGTTCTGGTACCAGACAGATCGGCAATGTTGATCACCACCTACTGGCTCCTGGTTCCTCCTGATGTCTCCTGGTTCCTCCTGATGTCTCCTGGTTCCTCCTGATGGCTCCTGGTTCCTCCTGATGTCTCCTGGTTCCTCCTGATGTCTCCTGGTTCCTCCTGATGGCTCCTGGTTCCTCCTGATGTCTCCTGGTTCCTCCTGGTGTCTCCTGGTTCCTCCTGATGTCTCCTGGTTCCTCCTGATGTCTCCTGGTTCCTCCTGGTTCCTCCTGATGTCTCCTGGTTCCTCCTGATGTCTCCTGGTTCCTCCTGGTGTCTCCTGGTTCCTCCTGATGTCTCCTGGTGTCTCCTTGTTCCTCATGATGTCTCCTGGTGTCTCCTGGTTCCTCCTGGTGTCTCCTTGTTCCTCCTGGTTCCTCCTGATGTCTCCTGGTTCCTCCTGGTGTCTCCTGGTTCCTCCTGATGTCTCCTGGTTCCTCCTGGTTCCTCCGGATGTCTCCTGGTTCCTCCTGGTTCCTCCTGGTTCCTCCTGGTTCCTCCTGGTTCCTCCTGGTGTCTCCTGGATCCTCCTGGTGTCTCCTTGTTCCTCATGATGTCTCCTGGTTCCTCCTGATGTCTCCTGGTTCCTCCTGGTGTCTCCTGGTTCCTCCTGGTGTCTCCTGGTTCCTCCTGGTTCCTCCTGATGTCTCCTGGTTCCTCCTGATGTCTCCTGGTTCCTCCTGGTGTCTCCTGGTTCCTCCTGATGTCTCCTGGTTCATCCTGGTGTCTCCTGGTTCCTCCTGGTGTCTCCTGGTGTCTCCTGGTCTCTCCTGGTCTCTCCTGGTCTCTCCTGGTCTCTCCTGGTCTCTCCTGGTCTCTCCTGGTGTCTCCTGGTCTCTCCTGGTCTCTCCTGGTCTCTCCTGGTGTCTCCTGGTCTCTCCTGGTCTCTCCTGGTCTCTCCTGGTTCCTCCTGATGTCTCCTGGTTCCTCCTGGTTCCTCCTGATGTCTCCTGGTTCCTCCTGGTGTCTCCTGGTTCCTCCTGATGTCTCCTGGTTCCTCCTGATGTCTCCTGGTTCCTCCTGGTTCCTCCTGATGTCTCCTGTCCTGACCTCCTCCCATCGTCTCAGATGATGTCAGCGGGTCGTCTGCATCCGTCCTTCAGAACAGAACCCCCCAGCTGACTCACTGACTCCATATCTGAGCGGTGAGCTAATATCTGAGTCTTCAGGGTCTAATTTTAGAGCTGTGTGTTTTATTGCAACACCAAGGACAAACACACACACACCCACACACACACACACACACACACACACACACACGGTCCAGATGTTTCCTATTGAATGAGTCCGGAGAGACTGGAGCCGGTCTCGTTCTGCCAGCTGTGCTGAAACCACGACAGCAACAAGTCGTCAGGAAAACATCTGATGAGAACGACCCGAGTGTCAGAGATGTGTTAGCCTAGCTTAGCATAAAGACTGGAAACAGGGGGAAACTGCTAGCCTAGCTCCATATTAACTGTTCAGGATGATGCTGAAAATCACAATAATCTCACGTACTTTTATGATATTTATTAGACAATATAGTGTACAAATACTTCATTACTGTACTCATGTTTCCTGTCTGTGTACTCTGAGTATCTGTGTGACTTCTCCTCTCTACATCTGAACTTTCTCCTCCTCACAGCTTCAGAACAGCCTCGTTACTTTAGTTTGATGCTTCTGAGGTGAATTCTGGATTCTTGTTATTTGGTGTCATCGCACGCCTCCTTCCCGACATCACACGACTGCTGTCGACGCAGCGAGACGAGACAAAGACGTAAAAGCCGTAAGAAGGCGTAAACAGACAGAGAGGGAGACTGGAATGTGGAGAAAAGGCGTGTTAGTGTCTCGTATCTGCAGAGAGTTTCTGATTTTCTCTCTTTGTTGCTGCTCGGGACACTTTACCAACCCAACATGTGTCTATTTGACGTCCTGGGAATGAGACTCAACAATCAACTGTCTTTGTGGTGCGTTCAGGAACAGCTGGGACAAATCCTACTGATTCTACCTTTAACTTTAATAGTCTTTGAATTCTATTAATATGACGTGAGCTTCAGTTAGCTTTGACCACAAATGTCCTTCAGAGGGAGACTTTTTACTCTGATACTCTGAGTACATGTCAGAGCCTGTAATCTATTACTTTACTGGAGTACACAAACTGAATCAGTACTTCTACTTTTACCAGAGTCAGTTTGTGTAACACCAGTACCTGAACGTCTCCTGGAGGACACACTGTGAGGACATGAGTCATGTTGCTAACGTTGACGTGTGGACGAAGAATCTCCTGCTTGATATTTAAAGTTTCTCCTCTTCAGCACTGAAACCAGCTGAGACTCTGAGCAATGTTTCAGCCGCTGACCTTCCCTAAAGTGGCAGCTGCTGCTGAACACAGACGTCCTGAGAGACGATGATCCTAAATTATCCTACGAATGAAGTTCTGGTGAAGATGTCTGAATGTGACTGATGGTTCTGATCTTTGTGTGGCTCGGCCCGGACTGCTAACGATCAGCATCTCCATGAGTTCAGCTCAGTTTCTGGCTCATTGTGACCGAACCTCCGTCCAGCTGTTCTCCTCATCCGTCTCCGACTCCCCACAGAACATTTTTTGAATATTCTGGCCGGGAGCAGCGTGAGACGGATCGAGAGCCTCCTCTTCAAACCAACACACAAAGAGAGAAGTCGTCTTTCGCGTGACAAAGCTAACGAGCTGGTCTCAGATCAGCCTCTGACAGTCGAGCTGATGTTTCTGAGGATTGTTTGGAAGCTGCTGTTCATTCTGACATGTTGATGATCATCTACAGTGTATTGTTGTGTTTCCTGTTTCCTGTGTGTGTGTTCTGTGTTTGTATGTTGTTGTTGTGTTCAGTATAATCTAATAAAGCGGTTCTACAGAACATTCTCTGATCCGTTTGTGTTCCTGCAGCAGGACTCGGACGAGAAACGCAGAAAAGATCTTGCAGATAAAACTCGGGTTTGTTTTATTCGACCGCAGCCAGACTTTATTATATCTCGGAGGTTATTATGGGATGTTTTGGATGGTTTCGTGAAGGTCAGGCGGCGTCCACAGCTGGATAGAAAGATTAGTTTAAAGGAACAGTCCGACATTTTTAATAAAACTGTCTCATTGTTCATCTTCACCAGGAGCAGAGGAGACGATATCAGCTTTATCTGATCGGCCTTTAGCCTAGCTTAGCATAACGACTGTAAGTGAAGGGAACTGTTAGCCTACCTTATTTATTATTGGGTCATTCTTCAGAACATTACTCCACGTAGAAGTCCACAGTGATGGAGTGTAACTGAGTACATCAGAGTGGAAGCAGAAAATGGAAATACTCAAGTAAAGTACGAGTATCTTACTTTACTCGAGTATTTCCATTTTCTGCTACAACTCTGATGTACTTAGTAAAGTATAAGTACTTTACTGTATTAAGAGTATTTTAAACTTCCACTGCAGCTCTTTGTAACTTACAGTCCTGATCTCTGCTGCCACCTGCTGGTACAAACACACAACAACACTGAACTCTATTTACTTTGTTTTAATCAAGTTTCTTTATTATTACCAATAAACAACATTGTGTGCGTTTCTGAACTGATAATAATGTTTTTAAGTATATGTCAACGTATATTTATACTGTATGTCTGTAATGTTACTGCATAGACTGTGTTTACTGTTTATATTTATATCATATTATTATAGTTATTTATTATATTATTGTACTTGTTATATTTTGTGAGTGGAAGACAAAAGAAAACTTTCATTGTTCATCTTTATATGGATAAAATACATGCTGTTACATAAGTGACATGATGAATAAACAGTGAATTAAAGTTGTATTTGTTTATGTCAGACTTCTTCTCAGGAATCATGACATTTAATTGGAGTATTTATTTGTTCAGTTCAGTCATTTTTAAATGTGGAGAAATATGTTTATTGTTCACATGAGGAGCTGTTGAAAAGCGTCTTTCGGGCTAGCAGTTTCCATATGTTTCCAGTCTTTGTGCTAAGCTAGGCTACACGTCAGGCCTCAGCAGTGATGAAACATTTCTTCCTGATTCTTCGGGTCGTTCATCAGAATGTGGACCTGTTGTTCACAGACGGAACATCTGTGGTCAGACGTCGTCCTCCCTCGTCGTCGGTTGCATCATTTCCTGTGCAGCCGGCTCGTCTGACTCGCCGCCCGTCGGCTCTCGGCTGCAGGGCAACATGCCGCGGAGCGTCTGTCTGAAAGGTGAGGACAGGTAGAAGAAGAGCAGCGGGTCGAAGCAGAGGTGCAGCACGCTCAGCAGCAGCGTCGACTCCTTCCCCAGGAACAGCTGCCTCTTCGTCTCGCAGTCTGTGATGACTTTAGTCTGAGCCAACGTGTACGGCGTCCGGACCACGTGGTACGGCACAAAGCTCAGGATGTAGGCCAACGCCACGGCCGCCACGCTCCTCAACGCCCGCCTGGCATCCATCTGCAGTTTGGGGTCTTTGCGACTCCTCAGGAGTCTCTTGACGGCGAGGCCGCTGGAGATGAACACGGCGGCGGAGGCGTTGAGGAACAGAGCGGTGTTGAGGAAGACGGTGAGGGCGTGCCAGTGGAGGCTGATGCCTTTCTTCAGAGACGAACAGCTGAGGTACTGATGCTCCTGAAGACAGATTCAAACATCGGTTATACATGGACAACATGAACAGGGGCAGTCAGAGCAGCAGTGGTACCAGTACCAGTACCGGGTGTGGAAGTGGTACCTGTACTTCCTGTATGGGCAGAACCATGTTGGGCACCATGATGAGCAGCAGCAGCAGCCAGACGACCACCGACAGCAGCCGGGCGAAGCCGACCTCCTGCAGCCGCAGAGAGCGCAGAGTGTGGCAGTCCTGCAGGAGGAGAGACACCAGCACCATCAGAACCATCAGAACCATCACCATCAGCACCATCAGAACCATCAGAACCACCAGCACCATCAGAACCATCAGAACCATCACCATCAGCACCATCAGAACCATCAGAACCACCAGCACCATCAGAACCATCAGTGAGTTGACCCAGGTTCTCAGGTATGCCTCCTTACGACAGCTGATCCTGTGTGTGTGATGAAGGTGTAGTCATACCTGCAGGTAGCGGTCTGTGATGATGAAGGCGAGGAAGGCGATGGATGCGTAGAGGCTGATGTAGACGGTGACGGCGCTGGCCTGGCAGTGGAACACCATGAAGCTCCAGGGCGCCGTGCCGACATCCTTCAGGATCTTGAAGGGCAGAGCGAGTAGCAGCAGCAGGTCGGCCGCCAGCAGGTTGAGCAGGTACACACTGCTGCTCTGATGGAGCTGACGACACACACATTTATCTGTCAGATCTGAAGCTACCTCGAGTGGATCTACCACACCTCTAACGTCCAGCCTCAGTCGGCAGCGGTCCTACCTTCGCTCTGGGGCTGCGGATGAAGGTCCACACAGACAGCAGGCTTCCAGGCAGACCGATGATGAAGATGAGGATGTAGAGGATGGTGAACGGTCGCATCTGGTCGTTGACGATGCAGCGCGCAGCTTCTGCAGAGCTGTAGTTGGAGGACGGAGTCATCATCAGGAGCGTAGCTGCTTCACCTGGTGGCGAAAGAAAACGATCAGGAAATACAAAATGAGCTGCAGGCGTGATGTCGCGTGTTTGGAGGAAGCCTGACTCTTATCAGCTGCTGTGATTGCGGTCTGGTCGTCTGCTTTCACAGTCTGGCTGGAAACAGGAAGAGCAGCGACCTGTGAAGAGGAAACCTGCACCGTCAACATCGTCAACACCTTCAGAAACCTGAAAATCTTTGTTGTCACACATGTTTGATCACCAATCAGAGTCCTGCGACATTTGAATCAACGTGTTTCCAGGCTGCAGTCAAACCGCAGCTTCTGTGTTTCACTGCTGAACGTTCGTTAAAGTTTTCTACAGATGTTTGTGAGCCCTGAGCAACAAAATTCATCATCATAGTGAAACACTTTCAAACCTGTTCTGATTATCAGAGGCATCAAAATATTGGAGGGGTTTTAATAATTTTGCACAAACATAGTATTCGTACTTCTGAAAAGATGTAACACAGCTGGAATCAGAACTTTAAAATGGTCCGACTTCAAACTGTGGATACAAGAAGAAAACAGAATATAATCTGCGTGCCACAATAAACACATTCAGGAAGAAAGCATCATGGGAGACGGAGTCACAGCTCACCTATACCTGACACACTCAGTGTGTTTACATGACACTCAAGAAAACCGAATTACTGTGTCAGTCCGACTATGATCGGATCTTTAAGATGCATGTATACACCTCAGTCTGACTAAAATTGGACCGGATCAGATTTCTCATATTCGAATTAAAACACCCAGATTATTCTGTTGATAGTCACATTAATCCTGCATGTATACGTTCCATCAGATCGGACCGGATTTTGCGTTCTGCGCAGGCGCAAGACTTTTTTTTCCCGGGACCATGAGCCGAAAGTAGAAGGACGACGGCGTCATTCCTCCAATATCACCGCAAGCAAGAGAGAAAGAGCGCCATTGTGCATCTAGTTTGTGTAATTATCATGTACACCATATACGAAGTGTACAAAGATGTAGCTTCGTCTCGCTCTTCGTACGCCATCTTTCTGGAATGCCGAGGCAGTTTGTTGTTGCTGGTGACGTAAAGAGGTCAGCCGGAGGTGTTTCTGTTACCACTAGTTGAAATGGGTACAGCGCCACCTAGCGTACCGGGTATGACATGCTCCGGACAATAATACGATTTTCTCACCGGCATGTATACTCAGACAGTTGCAGTTGTCTGATTGAGCATCATAGTCCAACTATGGCTGGAATCTGATTAAACTGTGCATGTAAAAGCACTGAATTAGTACAAAGTTGTATTTACTGAGGTTGACTGTATTTAAGAAGCACTCAGTTCTTTCCACCACTGGTGAACGTGCTTCTCTGTGTTGCGAACATGAATATTATTTATTTAATTCTGCTTCACTGCATTTAATCTACTGGTGCGTTTCATTCGGTCAGCCGTCGGTACTTCCAGGGAACGCCGGGAACATTTCTTCATTTGTGACGTCAACAGCAGTGATGGTGAGCGTGAGCTGGACCAGAACCAGAGCAGAACCTGACCTGACTGTTTATTTCTCTACATGTCTTCTGTCGTGTTCTGATGAGACCAACGGCAGCATCATAAATCATAAACATCCTCTAACGTTGTTCCACGTGAAGACGGCAGATAACAGTAGCAGCTCACTCCTAAGAACACTGTTTCCTGCAGATCGTAGTCGAGCTCGAGGAGACAGACGTGAGCAGACGTTCGTGAGTGAAGCCGCAGTAAAAGGATGTAAAACAAACTGTGGTCACAAAGACGCAGCAGGAAATCATCAGTCAGGAAACTTTCCCTCATTTACTTCCAACAAACTGTTTCTGTTCAACAAGATGTGATCACCTGAGAGCTGAAGTAAAAGAACTGATACCACACTGTGAAAGTAATCTGTTAAAAGTTACAGTCTGATATCACGACAGCAGCTTCACTCCTGCAGACGTCGAATCAAACCTTCATATTCTATAAACTGTTTAGATGTTTTGTGATTTAAAGTCTTAATTTATAAAGTAAAGTTGTCAGATAAATGTAGTAAAGTAGAAAGTGGGATCCTGATGACATCATCATCATCATCATCATCAGGGACGGTTCACATTTCATAAGAATTAAATGACTTTTGGTCGACGGTTCTGCAGAATTCAGTTTGTGAGGAACTACAGTATGATGTGAGGAAGTGGTGAGAATGTCTGCAGGTCGTTAGCATAGCGTGCTACGAGCTACAGGTTGGTTTAGCTCTGTGGTGACATGGTTTCCTCTGAGTGTCACTGAGGACACGGCATCTGTACCTGAGCCCCCCTTAATTTTAGCATATTAAAATAATAACGTTATAATAATGCACCTTATTGACAAAGTTATTGACAAAGTGACAAAGTGAGATTGTCACTTGTCACTTTGTCAAGTGAAGTGACTCTGTTTTTACAGGTGCAATATTATAAAGTTATTTTATAATCTCCACATCCTGCTGCAGTCAGCTGATCATCAGATATAATCATTATGTTCTGTATGTTCTGTATGTTCTGTATGAATGTGGACCTCAGACGTATCTGTGGTCACATTACATGCAGAGACCGGGCCGGGTCACGAGGAACGCTGCCGGATTATTATTCCTGTCTCTTTATCTGTGGTCGACGTTGATTGAGGGAACTTTAACGACAGAAGCTCAAAGAGGAAGATGAAGATAAAATAAAGGAAATGACAAAGATTCTTCTGAAATCTTTTCACTCGTTCTCAGGAAGGAAAGCTGTTGACATCAGATTCAGAGGCCGGATCAGCTGACTGTTGGTCGTCTGTTCTGACGGGTTGGAACAGACAGGTGTTTGTTCACCTGGTCCACAGGAGCGCTCGGGGCAGCACCGGGACTCCAGTGACGACTGACCACTGGGAGTTTTCTCGTCTCAGACTGGTGATGAGCTTTGAACCTGTTCTCCAACTGACCTCGCTCCTCCCTGCTTTACATTTCACCCTGCAGTCGGCAGGCTTTAGGCAGTCCGTCTCTGTGACATCCACCATCTTGGACGGCGTGGTACGGCAACACCACTTGGACACCCACCACATACAGAACTGTAGAAGTCAGTTTGTGATTCTGACAAGAATAACCATTTTAAGATCTCTCAAATAATCTGGAACATTCTGTCCAATAAAGAAAAATATGAAAAAGACCTCAATAACATTAAAGGGATATTCCGGTGTAAATTTAATCCATGGTCTAAATCACCGTGAAACTGTGTTAGACTTCCTCTCGAGAGATCAAGTTAGCAGACCGCTAATTTACAGAGTTTTATCAACCTCAGAAACGACCGCACGACAACAATACACTGCAGTAAATGGATCCAAATATAAACCGCCACCAAAAAGCCACAAATAATGCTCAGAACAGCACCAAACTTCAGCAACAGTACAAATAGGGTCTCAGCACATAGTCCGGGGCATCTAACCTCCGCTAGCTTAGCTGGATTTCTATTGTGAAGCTAAAAACAGATTTCAACTCTCCTCCATCAGCTTCCGGGTCGGGGAAGTCCCGACGCGACGATTACCGAGTGCGGTTAGAAATGCTCAATTCCGTTCTTTTCCCTGTCCGCTCTCGATAATAACTGTTATAAACTGGCAGGTAAGACACATATGAACTTTGATTGCTTTTCCATGGAGTCATAATCATACATTTTCATCCATGAGCCGCGGAACTCTACTGCACTCGGTAATCGACTCGTCGGGACTTCCCGTCAACAGGAAGCTGCTGCAGAAGAGTGGTAAATTTAGTCAGCTTTTCAGTAGAAATCCAGCTAAGCTAGCGGAGGTTAGATGCCCCGGACTATGTGCTGAGACCCTATTTGTACTGTTGCTGAAGTTTGGTGCTGTTCTGAGCATTATTTGTGGCTTTTTGGTGGCGGTTTATATTTGGATCCATTTACTGCAGTGTATTGTTGTCGTGCGGTCGTTTCTGAGGTTGATAAAACTCCGTAAATTAGCGGTCTGCTAACTTGATCTCTCGAGAGGGAGTCTAACACAGTTTCACAGTGATTTAGACCATGGATTAAACTTACACCGGAATATCCCTTTAAAGCCAAAAAGTATTTCATGCTATGGGGCGTAACGTCAGATAACGTAACGTGACGTAACGTAATGATGACCTGTGTCCTGAATAACCGTTATTAAGAAGTATTCAGAATCTTAAACCAACGTAACAAATCTCCACTTTTCGTGCAGATCTGTATGTTATTTGTCCAAACTGTGTTGCCGTACTTGCACATGTGACACCCACACCAGGTAGAGACAGACTCACCTCTTCTTCAGGCAGTCCCGGTCCGGTTGTTCAGTTCTGACTGAAGCTTTCACCCGGACCCGTCGAACACCTCACGCCGTGGAAGCCCCTGAAACTGGGAGGGGAACAAAATGGAGGCCGGGTTGAGATTCACAGTCATCGTGTTCGTCGAGTTCTGATCGATGTGATCCGTTTGCTTCAGGGTTTGTGTGTGTTGAGCTTCAGCTGAAGACCTCATGATGATGCTGACTCCGGTTCTGGAGGGCTTAAAGTCCGACCTCCACCTGCAGCTCCACCTCCACCCTGTTGTCTTCATCTTGTTTTCCTCCACCTGTCTCTCTCTCTCTATCTGTCTCTCTGTCTGTCAGAGTTCCACTGAACTCTGACGCAGAACGGGTCTCAGCCCAGAACAGAGCTTGTTAACTTTCTGGTGCTGATCCAGATAAAAAAGAGTTTGTTCATACGCTTGTTGTTTCTAACAGAATAACTCACAGATCTTTAGAGAACAGAATAAAATCCTCATCCAGCAGATTAAATATGTTTCCCATCATTTCTCAGCTGTGACTCGAGGACGCATCCGATACACGACGAGGCGTGACTGAATGAAAGAGGACCGTTGAGACCTGGCGGAGGTATACGCTCTACTGAGTACAATGAACTCATCTCTGTCTTCTGTCTGAGTCGGTTGTTTTCAGAGGTTATTTTTAATTTACTTTTGATCAGATTTTTGTGGTCAGTGAACTTTTCTCATCAGTTTCATTGACGATGTGAACACGACTGACCTGCAGCTGCAGTACAAAACATCTGGACTGTTAAACTCTGGAAACATCTGGACTGTTAAACTCTGGACACATCTGGACTGTTAAACTCCGGAAACATCTGGACTGTTAAACTCTGGACACATCTGGACTGTTAAACTCCGGACACATCTGGACTGTTAAACTCTGGAAACATCCGGACTGTTAAACTCTGGACACATCTGGACTGTTAAACTCTGGACACATCTGGACTGTTAAACTCTGGACACATCTGGACTGTTAAACTCCGGACACATCTGGACTGTTAAACTCTGGAAACATCTGGACTGTTAAACTCTGGAAACATCTGGACTGTTAAACTCTGGAAACATCTGGACTGTTAAACTCTGGAAACATCCGGACTGTTAAACTCTGGACACATCTGGACTGTTAAACTCCGGACATATCTGGACTGTTAAACTCCGGAAACATCTGGACTGTTAAACTCTGGAAACATCTGGACTGTTAAACTCTGGACACATCTGGTTCATCTGACAACCAGAGAAACGTGTTGACTTCATACGAGGAACCTCCATCATCACTGCGGTTCATCGTATCTGATTATTAACCTCAGTCTATAAAGATTAAACTCTTACCTCCTGTCTGGCCCTCTCAGTGGACTTACTCAGTCCTCCTACAGGTACTGGAACCACGTGTTGGATCGGGGCGGGCCGGGCCTCCAGGTTCTCCTTAGATCTCCTCGTTGGACTCGGCGTGCTGCTGCTGACGGTGTGCTCTGACAAGTGGAAGGTTTTTTCCTGCCTGTTAGCAGCATGTCGCTGTCGTCAGTGTGACCACAGGCCACGCCCCCTGCACACACACACACACACACACACACACACACACACAGGAAGCTGTTAAAGGGTTTTCAGATTTGACTGAAAGTACCTGATGAGTGAACAGCGTCTGCCCAACATTTAACATTTGTTCAACTTGTGAGGGAGGATGAAGAGAAGCGAGTGAGTCAGTGTGAAGATGTCAGACTGAGAGAGTAACTCTAAAAGATAAATATGAAGCAGGGGAAGGTTCAGACACTCAGCTCATGGTGTGAAAAGTCCCCAAGAGTCAAACTGGAGTCACACCAAAGATATCGAGTCAAATCCAGAGCTGGATATTAGATAGAATGTGAAGATGTGTCAGTATCTTAATGTAAGAATCAGCCACTGAGTCTGACACGGTCCAAGTTCACATTTAATAACAATATCACTGCAGATAAACACTTTATAAAGAAAATGTTCATGAACCTGCTAAAAAATGTCAAACTTTGGGCGCACAGGTGGTCGAGTGGTTAGAGAGCATGCCGTAAACGCAGCCGACCCCGGTTCGATTCCGGCTGGAGGTCCTTTGCTGCATGTCACATCCCCCTCTCTCTCCCATATTTCCTATCTGTCTACTGCTTAATAAAGGTGTCTATGCCAAAAAAAAAAAATGTCAAACTTTGTTTTGAAGAGCAACTTTCACAGCAGCGGCGTGCTGTGATTGGCCGGCTGTGGCGACCCAATCACCAGAATAAATACTGGTGATGTGTGTGTTTCCACAGAACCATGAACATGTTGTAACTTTCTTAATTTTGCAAACCTCTTGAGGTTAATGTCCTCACAGTCATGTAGATGGTGACTTATTTCACTGAGCCACAGACCGACTGTGTATTATTTGTTGTTCCTGGAAACAATCAACATCATCTTCTACACATGAACGTTTGCATTGCACGCATATAAAAATAAGACAGCTCGAAATAAAAAAACAGCGAGTCTGAAAGCAGAAGCTGTGAGTTTGTGAGGCTCAGAGACGCTTCAGTTTCCTGAGAAGGATAAAAATGATCTGATCGGAGATATTTCAGCTCAGAGTGTCTCAGACGAGAGTTTGATGGACAGCGAGGAAGTGAATCGATCTCTGAACCAACAACGGGCCAAGTATTAATAATCAATCAGCTCTGAATGTTCAGTCGACGAGCAGACGAGCAGACGGATGATGTTGAACAGCTGTGTGATGTTTGTTTAAATGATTATTCTGAATATGTTCTGTGTTTCTCTCAACATCTTCTCACATTTTATAAACCAAACAAATAATCAATTAATCGTGAAGCTGATCGACAGACGGACTGACAGTGAGACGAATCGTTAGCTGCGGCAGGAAGAGTGGAGTGTCTGCATCACATCACCAACACTGTTCAGTGATTTAATGAACTCATTTACAGGTTAATCAATATGTTAACACCACTTCTTCTTCTGTTGTCAGTCACAAAACAGCATCATATTCATGATAATCAATGATGAAAACTAAACAAAGACACAAACAAATGAGTCAAATAATCAAAATCTCATTCAATGTTTCTTTTTTTTTATTTCCGTCTGTATTTATTCACCTCAAACCTTTTTTAATTCTCCATTTGATCTTTTATTTGTTCATTTTAATTCATTAATTTCCACATATTTTCTTGTTTTCTTTACATTTCTTTATGTATTTCTGCGTCACTGTACAAATAATCAGCAAATATGTCACAAGCAAATAAAAAACAAATAATCTAAAATATGATAAAAAAAATCCTTTATCAGCCAAACAACAGAGAAATGCGTTTTATTACAGCAACAAATAAAAACAGTCACAATAAATAATATAAGAAGGAGAAAAAGCAACAAGAATATAAACAGTATAAATATGAAACAAAGATATTTACATCAGGAAAATAAAACAACCACTTGTATTTCACTAGAGTCATTATTATTTACGGTGCATTTGATGGCGTTTTAATTCATTTATTGAGTCATTGATTTAATGTTTCTGGACCTTCAGAACCTCCAGTACCTGGCCCAGAGTCTCCTGCCACCACACGAGGGCGCCAGAGTGCAGGAGTGACATCACCGTCTGTCAGACTGCAGCTGATTGGTTCGTCCAATCACCTGCCAGGTTTTGTTGTTTTTAAAGCGTCGGCGTCGTTTTGTTCTGATTAAAATAACTTTGTGTCGATCTGACTGAGTTAGATCAGGTCAGAACTTGTGAAGACCTCGTTGTGGGTCAGAACACGGCAGAATGTCCTGATCCTTGTTGTCACACTGACTGTGGTTCTGTTTCATGTGTGTGTGTGTGTGACTAACAAACCTTCGACCCAACAGGAAGTAAACATTAAACCCGCCTCAGGTCTGAGAGGAGCCGACAGAACAGAACTGAGTCTCTGTGGCGGTTCTGTTGGTCCCCAGCAGGTGTCAGTGTTCACACGTGTGTCCAGATGTGGCTGCTGTCTCTGGTGTTTGATGACATGAAGCTACAGAATGTTGAACTGCTTCGTGGTCATGCTGAGCGACGTCTTCCTGTTGACCCTGATGGTGCTCATCCGCCCGTCGCTGCTCCTCCTCTCGGTTCTGTCTGCCGGCCCGGTGGCCTGCGTGGTGCTGAACACCCTCCTCAGGCTCAGCTGCGACCTGAAGGCCTTGCAGAAGATGAAGTAGATGAGCGGGTCGAGGCAGACGTTGAGCACCGACCCCATGATGGTCAGCTCCTTCAGGTAGAAGAGGGCCTGACCCCAGGAGCACGGCCTCAGGAAGGCGTAGGGAAGTCGGACCAGGTGGTACGGGACGAAGCAGACGCAGAACACGCTGACCAGCACCAGCATGTTCCTGCGAGACTTGGCGAGCTTCTTGGAGCCCGAGGACATGGGCTGCTTCTGCTGAGCCAGCGACAGCCTGCGGGAGGTGCTGTAGTAGAAGAAGACGAGGGAGACGAGGACGAGCAGGAAGATGGCGACGGAGAAGGTGTGGATGATCTTGTAATAGAGGCTGAGCTGTTTACTGTGCAGGACGTCACAGCTCACCGTGCTGTTGACGGAGGGCCGGTCGGCCTCGGTGGCGAGCGACAGAGTGATGTAGGTGCCCGTCATGGCCAACAGGGCGACCCAGGTTACTATGGAGACGATGTGGGCGGCTCGCACCGTCTGCAGCACGTGATTTCCTAAAGGATGGACGATCTTCAGATACCTGGAGGACGAGAGCAGAGATCAGGAGATCAATCACAACCAGCCGCTCTGAGCAGATGATGATGCTGCAGACTCCAATCAAACCAGGTATAAATATATAAATTAGGGCTGTCAAACGATTACTTTTTTTAATCGCGATTAATCGTATATTAATCGTAATACAGAGCGATAATCGCCCGTTAAAAAAATTAACGGCGTTAAGAGGATGTTGTGTTAACACGTTATTAACACGTTAACTTTGACAAACCCTAATAAATATATAAATATAAACATATAAATCTGCTTATAATCCCTCAGAACAGACGCTCCTTACATGTGCAGAACCTGCCTGAGAAACATCATGGTTTAAGTTCTGTTCAGTACCACAGTGATCCAGTGATGGTTGTCTGAACATCCACAGGTTCACTGCTAACAGGAAGTGCTAACAGCTGATTCTGCTGAGTTTGAATGTAGTTTCTTTGATTGTTTATGGTTGTTTCTCTAATATTTGTTGGACATTAAGAACAGCCGTGTTCAGGACTGTGATGGTAACCAGGAGGTCACGTACAGCCGCTGTAGAAACGATACAACATGAAGTCTATGTGAGGAGGAAGTCAGGAGAACCACAGCTCTGAAATAGTTGTGACTATCAGACTGATATAATCTGAGCACAGATCAGCTTCTCTGCACTGATGGCTGATACTGTTTTACATGTGGTGGTCACAGTTTCACATCCTGGAGCAGCTGAGCAGCGACAGCGAGGCCGACCTGTGACAGCTCTGATACCAACGAGGAGTTAAAAGATTAAACTATATATTTCCACTGAAGACACTTTAACACTCGCTCCATCTCTGAATGTGTTTCAACTCGTTTCTCGATGATGTTGTCTTTGCAGCCGTGTGACTCAGACATCTCTCTTCATCTGAGACTTCTCTTTATCTAATCTGTTCAATCAGCTGCTGCAGCTGCTCGTCACGTTCTCTCACTTCATATTAAAACATTTGTTTTCCAGTAAAAACTTGGACTTCAGGACGGATAAATTGTCTTCTGGCTCAATAAATACATGAATATGTCATGAAATGCACTAAGAACATCTGAATAAACTTCAGCGTTTCTCTGCTTCGATTTGCCTCCATAATCATTAACTTTCACATTTAATTTGCCTTTTTTATTTTTACATTTCTTGATGTCTGTGTTGAAGTATTATATTCCTTTTTGCATTGTCTCCCTGATATAATTCTCCAAACGTATATTTCCTCTTTTACTTTTCACATTTCTTTACACACTTCTGCTTCATCGTCAAACGAGGGGACGGCGTGTGACAGCGTGTGACGGCGTGTGACGGCGGTTAACCACCCAGGAAATAACACGTGATACTTTAAAGGTGGAAGAGTTTTAGTTTAAAACATTCAAATAATACATCTACTGAAGTTAGCATGCTAACCAGCTAGCCCCAGGCCTGAGCACTGACACTCCGCTGGTGCTCCAGCAAGCTGCACGGCTAACTGAGCTAACAAGCTAACAGTGGCTACAGTCACTGATGCAGCTAGCAGCAGTTAGCTGTTACTACTGTAAATCCATACAGAAGTGAATTAAAACAAATATACATTTATGTCACATTAGATTAATTATTCTAAATGTTGTTTTTGATGAATTTAACAGGCTTTTAATTTATTTACTGAGAAATTTACTCCGTACCTCCAAACTTACATTAACCAGGAACACATTGTGCAAACAGGACACTATTAAAACACTGTCTGGACGACAGCTGCAGGATGAATTTAACAGAAGTTTAAATAAATAAACCAGAGTGCAGCGTGAGCTCAGATCTGTGCAGATACGCTGGTCACTTTCATCTGAACCCTGCAGCACAACTCGTCCCACCACATCCTCGTCCGTTACATTGTTTGAACTCCAGATTGAACTGAGAGTCTGAGGTTTGTTATCTTGTCACTTTGTTTAACTCAGAGTCTGAACTCTGTTGTTTCTGTGGTCAGTTCTGTGCTGCAGGTGTCCGGGTTTAACCTGTCACCTGTCTGAAGTCCGGACTCGGATCGTCTCCTCGCTCTCCAAACCAGGATGGAAAAATATGCTGGAGCTATAAAACAGTTTCCTCCTGATATGCAAACACATCGTGACAAACACATCACAAATGAATTTAACCTTTCAGGAATTTAAAGTATCGCTTTCAGGAAGTGGTCGACCGACGCTGTGAACCAACCAGCATCGTTGCAGTAAAATGCAGCCTGACTGTTCTGTGTTAGTCTGACTCAGCGCCTCTCACCCACATTTCATTTTCTTTGAAATCTCACAACATTGACGACAAACGCCCACCTCAAGACCATCATACAGAAACCAGGCAACACGCAGCTGTAAGTGAGGTGTGACTGTGTGGGCATCGTATCGCTCTTTAAATCCTGCTTATCTCAACTAAAATTCTTTTACAAAAGTCCCAAATTGCTAAACTTTTACTCGCCTGGTTCTCTGAAGACGGAGCCTCGTCTCTGCAGGCTGAAGTACAACCGGCTGGTTTCTGTCACTGATCGATCTCCTCATCACAACTTCAATAAAACTCCTTTAAGGCTTATCAAGTTTTGCATAATTAAGGGGCGTGGCCTCTTTGAGTGACAGCTAGCCGCTAATGCCCGCTGCTGATCTTTACCTCCTGACAGTGTTCGTGGTGCTGATGTGTTCTGGAGAATTTTGAATGCAAATATCAGAAACATTAGATGTTTTTTTTTTCGTTGTGGCTGACTGGACTGACAGACGGGAGGGGAGGGACAGACGCCAGTGTTTTGGATTAATGAGTGTCTCTGTTAGCGTCTGGAGGCTAAACTTCATGTCTGCTGTCTCGTACAGTAGGATATTCTAAAAAACAAAAATGATACCGAGATGAAACTCACTGAGACTCTTCTCTTGTTGTGTTTTGTTGCCCTTTTCCTTTTTGTTTTGTTTTAGTCCGTCACTGCTAGCGCTGCAAAGACGACTGTTCTGGATAATAACCGGGAAGTTAGCATCGCCGTTAGCACCCTCACAAAGAAACTTGGGGATTATTTTAGTCAGATTTTGAATTATTGCAGAAAATATCTCAAAATAATCTTCACTGGTCACCTCAGTGTTGTGACTTTTGAAGTTAGGCTGTAAACAAAACACATTAAACGTGGAGTATCTATTGAACTGACTTTGAGAGGAGGGAACAGGAAGTGCAGGAATGCTCGCCGTCCTACCTGTTGGCTGCGATGTAGCCCATGAACAGGATGCTGGCGTACATGTTCAGGTAGAAGGCGGAGGCTCCGAAGTTGCAGTAGATCCGGCTGACGACGAGGGATCTGTTGGCGTAGTGGGCGATCCGGATGGGGAGACAGAGGCTGATGAAGAAGTCAGCTGCCGCCATGTTCCTCAGGTAGACGGTGACGCTGCTGGACACCTGCTGCTGAGCTCGGCAGAAGTAAACCTTCAGGGTGAAGCCGTTGAGGAACAAACCCACCTGACGACGACATTCACAGGATTTGATTTGACAGTTTGGTTAAGTTCTTAAGAAACTGTCTGAATGTGAATATGTGAGACTCACCAGGAACACCAGGCTGTAGTAGACTATGAAGAAGACCTGAGCCGAGTTGTCGACCTGAACGCACTGGGCCGAGTTTCCAGTCCAGTTTCCGGTCCAGTTGGACTCTGAGAGGTACTGGTTGTGACCCATGTTTTTGAGAGAGTCGAACCCAAAACAAACTGTTCTTTAAGTTTCAGAAGATGTTTGAAGCATCGTCCGTCTGCGTGCAGGAAGCAGTGACAGCTGAGAGGGAAGTGACAGCAGCCGTCAGGGTTCTGATCACTTCTAACTGATTGTTCCTACTTCTGTAAATTAACTAAACACCTGTTCCACCACAGCAGGTAAACAGACTTCAGGTCAGTTAACAAACCAAAACATGACAGAAAAATACCTGAACGACTCTCATGTGAGTGAATATGTCTGTAATCAGATTACATTCAGCAGCTACTGTATGTCACAGGTATAAAACACATCAGTTCAGTCAGAGTGTGAAGAGCAGACTCACCTGCAGCGCTCACCTGTCTGTGTGTCACTGTGAAGCTCTGAGAGGAAAAACTGTCTGACTTCCTCCTGCAGAGCTCAGACGAGGAAGAACTGCAGCGAGGTGGAGGGGGCGGAGTCATGTGGTTATCTGTCACATACAGACGATGATGATGTCGGTCTCTCTCTCCTCTTTACATCCCCTCCTCCTCCTGATGAGATAAAGTCCTCCTCTCCTCCTCCTGATGATATAAAGTCCTCCTCTCCTCCTCCTGATGATATAAAGTCCTCCTCTCCTCCTCCTGATGAGATAAAGTCCTCCTCTCCTCCTGATGATATAAAGTCCTCCTCTCCTCCTCCTGATGATATAAAGTCCTCCTCTCCTCCTCCTGATGATATAAAGTCCTCCTCTCCTCCTCCTGATGATATAAAGTCCTCCTCTCCTCCTCCTGATGATATAAAGTTCCCCTCTCCTCCTCCTGATGATATAAAGTCCGCCTCTCCTCCTCCTGATGATATAAAGTCCTCCTCTCCTCCTGATGATATAAAGTCCTCCTCTCCTCCTCCTGATGATATAAAGTCCTCCTCTCCTCCTCCTGATGATATAAAGTCTCTCTCCTCCTCGATGATTAAAGTCCTCCTCTCCTCCTCCCTGATGATATAAAGTCCTCCTCTCCTCCTCCTGATGATATAAAGTCTCCTCTCCTCCTAAGTCCTCCTCCTCCTGATGATATAAAGTCCTCCTCTCCTCCTCCTGATGATATAAAGTCCTCCTCTCCTCCTGATGATATAAAGTCCTCCTCTCCTCCTGATGATATAAAGTCCTCCTCTCCTCCTGAGGATATAAAGTCCTCCTCTCCTCCTCCTGATGATATAAAGTCCTCCTCTCCTCCTCCTGATGATATAAAGTCCTCCTCTCCTCCTGATGATATAAAGTCCTCCTCTCCTCCTGAGGATATAAAGTCCTCCTCTCCTCCTCCTGATGATATAAAGTCCTCCTCTCCTCCTCCTGATGATATAAAGTCCTCCTCTCCTCCTCCTGATGATATAAAGTCCTCCTCTCCTCCTGATATAAAGTCAGGTGACGTGTCGAGGTCCACAGAACAGTTCTGGAGCTTCACAGTAAAACAGAGTTGCAGCATTCTGCTGAACAACTGAAGCAGCTGAGACTTGATTTAAAACAGAGAAACAATTAAAGAAACTTCATAATAACTTGGCAGAATCAGCTGTTAGCAGTGAACCTGTGGATGTTCAGACCATAGACATATATACATAGACGCCTCATTGAGCGCTGGACCGTACGTCGACGTCGCCGCCATATTGGAGGAGGCAGATCCGCCCCGTGAACTACTACGAGTCAATGGAGTGAACTTTATAAAGCTCCTTCTACAAAGTGCTATAAGTTAATGTGTCTCATTTACACATTCACGCACATACGGATATATTCAGGAAACAGAGAGGAACCAAAAACAACGTCTGTAACGTTCTCTGAGGATTATAAATGTTAGCTAATCCTCATATGTTCAGTATACAGGTCGGCACCAAACCATTTTATAATGTTTTTATGAGTGTTTACAGCTGCTAATGTATGTTACGCTGTTACTGTGATGATACGTGACAGTTAAATATTCAATCTGTCCACAATAACCACATCCTGACATGCAAATGAGACATCTGTCCGCCATACTGTCAACTTGGTTAATCTAATTTAACTTTATATGGACAACTGACTGCATAATATACGAATCAGAATCAGAAATACTTTATTGATCCCCGATGGGAAATTCATGCGTTACAGCTGCTCCCATTCAAAGTCAAGAATATGCAGAAAATACTACTGCTATGATTTCACTAATAATGATGTTGAAAACTATATATGGTGCATATTTATAATAGTAGCCTAATTTTTTACCATGAAATGTTATTTTATACCATATTTGTCATGGTGTGTATCTCTTCACTGCTGTTGCAGTTTCTCATCTTGATTTGCAGACTTTATTTTTGTCGCCATGATATTATTAGTCAAAAATCACTGTATTTATAAAATGACGGTGTTTTTGATTCACACAGATGCCACATTTGCATGTCAGGATGTGGTTATTGTGGACAGATTAAATATTTAACTGTCATGTATCATCACAGTAACAGCGTAACATACATTAGCAGCTGTAAACACTCATAAAAACATTATAAAATGGTTTGGTGCCGACCTGTATACTGAACATATGAGGATTAGCTAACATTTATAATCCTCAGAGAACGTTACAGACGTTGTTTTTGGTTCCTCTGTTTCCTGAATATATCCGTATGTGTGTGAATGTGTAAATGAGACACATTAACTTATAGCACTTTGTAGAAGGAGCTTTATAAAGTTCACTCCATTGACTCGTAGTAGTTCACGGGGCGGATCTGCCTCCTCCAATATGGCGGCGACGTTGACGTATCGCAGCAGCGGGCCAACCCGCTCAATGAGGCGTCTATGTATATATGTCTATGGTTCAGACAGCCGTCACTGGATCACTGTGATACTGAAGAAACCTTAAAATGTGATGTTTCTCAGGCAGGTTCTGCACATGTGAAGAGCGTATTTTTATCTGAGGTTTTCTGACCCATTTATTTATTTATTGAAGTACGTGAAGTCTGATTTAAAAAGACGTTATTTTGACCATTTCTTAAGATGGTCGAGGTTTAAATAAAGTCTTTCCAGATCAGTTTGGGATCTCTGTTTTGTTGTTTCTTTTACCAGTCTTTATGCTAAGCTAAGCTAACCAGCTGCAGGCTTCTTTTTGACTGTACAGACCTGACTCTGTTCGTGTTGACTGTTGATAGATGAACAGGAAGTGCTGAGGTTTAATTTCAGATAATGGAAATAATTTGTCTGTCTCAGAATAATAAAGTGTTTTTCATCCGGTACCAACAGAACCGACAGAGAATCGTCTGCAGGCGACGTGCCTGCGATCAATAACCATCGATAAGATGTGACTGTGAAGCAACAGGGTGGAAATGTTTTGAAACACTGATATTCATGCAATATATATACTATAACTTCTGAAAAAACACGACACATGTGTAAGTAGGTCAGTGAGACCACATCCTCGTCATGTCAACACTGAGCTGCAGATCCTCACTCACTCTCTCATCAGTCAGTGTGTAAATGTTGGAGGTTAAAGAGAAGAAGAAGAAGAAGAAGTGATGCTGACCTGTGACGGCTCCGACACTGACGAGGGGTTTAATGATTAAACTAGAAATTTACACTGAAGACACGAAAACATTTGATCCATCGCTGAATGTGTTTCAACTCGCAGCATGACTCTGAAACTTCTCTTTAAACTAATCTGTTCAATCCTGTTGTTGTTGTTGTTTCATAGAGCTTTCTAGTGTGTGTGTGTGTGTGTGTGTGTGTGTGTGTGTGTGTGTGTGTGTGTGTTTGAGGAACAACATTCCTGTCTGATGGAGGAAGTTTATACGAGGGGATTCTCCCTGCTGAGCTGAGCGGAGGAACACAGAAGCTGCTTTGCATTTTGATTTTTCGCTGATTGAGTTTAAAGAACAAAACAAACTTCACCTGGTGATAAAACAACATCAGCTGTTCATGTTCTCACAGGGCTGAAATGAAACACCTCACTGTGAAAACCTTGTTTCTAAACTGAAACTTTAACTAGGTTTCATTTTTATATTCATAAAACCTTGTATCTTGTATCAACATCAGGCCTCTGATCTGACCTGTGATCAGATCTCTCTTCCTGCTCATATGTGCAAATAAACACCACAGAGACAAACAGACTCCATGTTTCTACTCACAGACAGAAAGAAGTTCATGTAGAACATTTGCTGAATGAACAAGAAGGTCCAAATAATGCAGAATGAGTCAGAGACAGAGTTTCACAGAGTTTATAAAGTGTCTCCAACTCAACAACTCACTAAACTGACACATTTGTTAAGGGAGTCTGGGGACTTTCTCCACGGGGACAAAGAAGTAGCCTATATTGTTACTGTTTAGTGTCTTTGTAACATGTGACATGTTTAGATCAATAACATGTTTCTTCTTTCATAAATGGAGTGTAAATGGTGAAATCAGTGTAAACAGTGTGTTCAAACAGCTGATCAATGTTGGCAGGTAAGACTTTAGCACTTTAGACACAGAAGCAGACAGGCTGGTACAGACATGCTGCCACAAACTGACACTTTTTACAAGGAGACAAACAACTTCAGCTGAAAGATTTAATGCTGAATTTACAACAAGGACACAATGAATTACAATCTGTCACACACACAGTTTCATAATGTTTATAAAGCTTTACGCTACACAACAACTCCTTAAATTAGCTGATTTGATAAGGGAGTCTGGTGAAATGTGGTTAATAGTCAGCTTCATGTTTTCATTTAATGCTGAATTTACAACAAGGACACAATGAGTCAGAATTTGTCAGAGACACAGTTTCATAATGTTTATAAAGTTCGTTTTAATTCAACAACATCTGGAATTAGCTGAATTGTCAACGGAGTCTGGTGATGTTGTGGTTAATAGTTGGCTTCATGTTTTACATTTAATGCTGAATTTACAAGAAGGAGACAATGATTTAGAATTTGTTATAAATAGAGTTTCATAATGTTTTTAAAGTTTGTTTTAACTCAACAACTCCTAAAATCAGTCAATTTGTTAAGGGAGTCTGGTGATGTTGTGTCATATTGTCTTTAACTTCTCAGGGAATAAAACAAGGATCCTGATGAAAACATTTTTCTGTTTTTATTTTATATTTAGGTGGTTGATGTAAATCTGGATCCAGTGGATTTAAATATGTTTTTTTGTTTTTGGATCAGACGTCATAGGCCTCAGTGGAGGTATGCGCTCTAATGAGCTCCTCTGTGTCTATATTACCGTCAGTGATAACATGTTTGCACACTGTAACTGTGGCTCGTCTGTGTCTAACTGTTTGTGTACACTGACCTCTGGTGGTCACTTTGAACCGTGAGTGTAGTAACACCCTGTGACCACCAGAGGTCAGTGTAAACACGTGATTATAATCAAACTCAAACAGCAGTGCAGCAGTTTCAGTGGTGAACAAGACAAAGTCAGTAAATGAAGACACGTCTGTGTGGAATAAAACATAAACACAGTTTATTCTCCTGTCACACAATGACACACAATCTGTCCTCAGATCAGATTCTTCCTGCAGGTTTCAGTTCTGAGATGATTTGAAGCGTCAGAGGCGACTGACTCATGTGACCTCGAAAACCAAACCAGCTGAATCCACTGAAAGCGTGATACCATCAGGGACACGAGCGCAGCAGCAGCGTCTGGTGTCGTGGGTTTGATGCCCAGTCGTCCACTTTCACTTCCACATCACCACTTCCTGCTCTCGTCCTCCTTCGTTCCGTTCTTTTCACCTTCCTGAAGATCTTTAACAATAAATAAAAGAAACTGTGATAATCCTACGTGATATATATTTACATCGTTCTGCATTAATAAACATTCCTTTTCAGATCTAAAGTTTCACATTAGAACACGAAGACGATCACAAACAGAAGGAAAATCAAAAGACTCAGATATTCATTTCCAGGAAACAAGACGGATCCTTCCACTTCTACTTTATTCGCTATCACACACGACGCCACACTGAGGAGGCTACAGTCCGGTTAGGACAGGTACTTTGTCCTCACGTGATCCCTCTCCTCGTCTCCTCTGTCCTCGTCTCCTCTGTCCTCACCTCCTCTCCTCGACGTTGCTCAGACTCTGGCCCGTGGTCAGGGATCTCCTCCTGCCTCTTCCTGACAGTTTCCTCAGCAGAGACTCTCTGAAGGTCCGGCACATCAGGAAGTAGATGATGGGGTCGAGGCAGACGTTGAGCGCCGACAGGAAGAGCGTCCCCGCCTTCAGCTGGAACAGCAGGAAGTGGGCGTTCTGGCTGAAGTCAGACGGCGACGTCTGGCTCAGCGTGTACGGGACGCGGCACACGTGGTACGGCACGAAGCAGACGAAGAACACCGCCAGGATGCTGAAGATGCTGCGGTTCGACTTACGCCGGGCGTCGCTGTTGTTGCGGTTCACGCGGCGGTAGGACTGGTAGACCCGGCAGGCGATGGAGGTGTAGCAGAAGGCGAGGACCAGCAGGGTCAGCCAGAACAGGCTGACGCTGAAGAAGGTGGAGGCCCGGTGCCACTGAGCGCCCAGCTCCGTCTTCAGCTGCATGCAGCGACGGGCGTTATGTTCATTCGCAGGCCGGCTGGTCAGCAGGACGTTGGGCAGCACGCTGAGGAGGAGGAGGCTCCAGGTGAGGAGGGCCACCACCCGGGCGAAGCTGACACTCTGCAGGAGGTGCAGCACGCCCGCCCCACCCATCCGGGACCTGTAGGCGGAGGTGGTGGAGGAGGACGTGTGTCTGACGATCCTAACGTAGCGCTCGAGGCTGATGAGGCCCATGATGAGGATCCCAACGTACATGGAGGAGTAGAAGAGCACGGCCGTGTAGCGGCACATGATCACATGGAGGCGCCAGCCGCCCAGACCCAGCTGAGCCGCCAGCCGGAAGGGGAAGGTGGAGAGCATGAGGATGTCGGCCACCACCATGTTCTTCAGGTACACCACCAGCCCCGAGTCGCTGGGGACTCTGAAGAAGATCCAGGCGGCCAGGCCGTTCAGAAACACCCCGAAGACGAAGATCATGAAGTACAGCGGCGGCAGGACATGGTTGGTGAAGACACTGCTGTAGTCTGATTGGTTGGTGGGAGGGTGGGTGGAGTTGAGGTGATCCATCCCTGCAAACACACAAACAACACAACGTGAACATCATGATGACGACCAGCGCTGCAGCCAGACGACCACACAGATCCAGCTGCTTGTTGTGAGGCAGCGACCTCTAGTGGCTGTAGTGATCATTACAGCAGCAGAGGAGGAGGTCAGGAGGAGGAGCAGGAGGAGGAGCAGGAGGAGGTCAGGAGGAGGAGGAGGAGGAGGAGCAGGGGGTCAGGAAGAGGAGCAGGAGGAGGTCAGGAGGAGGAGCAGGAGGAGGAGCAGGAGGAGGAGCAGGGGGTCAGGAGGAGGAGCAGGAGGAGGAGCAGGAGGAGGAGCAGGGGGTCAGGAGGAGGAGCAGGAGGAGGAGCAGGAGGAGGTGTGTGTGGATGAAGACGGGAGACGGGATTTTAACTGTAACCATGATGGCTGTCTCTTTTCTGCCAATCTTAGATATCCTGCAACAGTCACAGGAAACGAAAACATGAGTCCACCTCTTCAGATTCAGACCTGGATCAACATCCGGCCGACTGACCACCTGTGATCAGATGTCTTTATGCAAATAAACACCACAGAGACAAACAGACTCCATGTTTCTACTCAAAGACAGACAGAAGTTCATGTAGAACATTTGCTGAATGAACAAGAAGGTCCAAATAATGCAGAATGAGTCAGAGACAGAGTTTCACAGAGTTTATAAAGTGTCTCCAACTCAACAACTCACTAAACTGACACATTTGTTAAGGGAGTCTGGGGACTTTCTCCACGGGGACAAAGAAGGAGCCTATATTGTTACTGTTTAGTGTCTTTGTAACATGTGACATGTTTAGATCAATAACATGTTTCTTCTTTCATAAATGGAGTGTAAATGGTGAAATCAGTGTAAACAGTGTGTTCAAACAGCTGATCAATGTTGGCAGGTAAGACTTTAGCACTTTAGACACAGAAGCAGACAGGCTGGTACAGACATGCTGCCACAAACTGACACTTTTTACAAGGAGACAAACAACTTCAGCTGAAAGATTTAATGCTGAATTTACAACAAGGACACAATGAGTTACAATCTGTCAGTCATGCACACACACAGTTTCATAATGTTTATAAAGCTTTACGCTACACAACAACTCCTTAAATTAGATGATTTGATAAGGGAGTCTGGTGATGTTGTGGTTAATAGTCTGCATCATGTATCACATTTAATGCTGAATTTATAAGAAGGCTCCAGTGATTTAGAATCTGTCATAAACGAGTTTCATAATGTTTACAAAGTTTGTTTTAACTCAACAACTCTTAAAATCAGAGGATTCATTAAGGGAGTCTGGTGTCCAGTAACTCTTTTATCATTTAAATATCAACAAAGCAGATTCCGTCTGTTCGACTCTCCACAGAAGCCTTTTATGTTCATGAAGCCTCTGTTTACACTGAAGCACATGAATAAATGACAATCATCTTGATCTCCTGTTCACACACACACACACACACACACACACACACACACACACACAAACTTCCCTCGTACCACTGATTCATCCCGGTCCAACACACACTCTGGTCCTCCTTCATCCACTCTTATAAAAACAGGACATGGAGTCAGCGCCGAGGGAGGACGACACTGGACCGCCGTTTGTTTTACTGTCCTCCTTCAGTTATTTTTAGCCGTCCTCTCGACCCGACCCGGTCTTGGACTTCTGTAGAAGCCAAATGCTTCAAATCAAACAACCTCAGAGCAACTTCTCAACAGTGACGCGATCACATTTAGGCTTCTTCTTCGAAATCACGTTAATATGTTAAATTGGGTCTCGTCTCTCACTTCCTGTGTTTATATTGACCTCATTACTTCACATGAAACATCTGCGGTTAAAACAACTTCCAGAGATCTGTCAGCATGTCCGAGCATCAGCACGCTGCAGTATAAACACAGTGCGGACCATTTCCAACCAACTGCAGCTTCAGAAACACACTCCTCTAAAAAAGTCTGGGTGGCTGAGTTACGGTCCAACAGAACCGGCCGGGATCTTTATTTATATGATTCTCCATCTCTTTCTGAAAATAAGGGCATTAAACACCCCAAAACGTAAAGGTCCAGTGTGAAGGATCAGTGGTGAGGTGACTGGTGTCAGAGTTTGGTTTGTCCCTTCTGGGCTCCTGTAGAAACATGGTGGACCGTGTGTCAGAGGTTCTGCTCCCTCTGTGGGTATGAAGGACTCATTAACACTTAAACCCACTCGGGTCAGTCTGTTGTGTGTAAACTCATCGTTCACACCCGGGTCAACAACTCTGCCGTAGAGACGGGTTTTATCACCTCGGCCCGGCTTTGATCCAAACGTAGACCCGGAGAACAAGCTAAATTCTGATGGAGTGATGACGTGTTATCAACATCCAGTGTTGGTGAATGAGGACGGGATCTGGGATGCAGCCTGATGTTTTTTCTTCTATTACAACTTTTTCAAACAACGTGACGCTTAGATACAAATCAGTCTCACCTGAGAGAGGTGAGAACCGGGTCAGTAGGTGATCTTAAGCAGGTTGACCTACTAATGTTGGTGGAAAAGCTCCACTAGTTTCAGATGATTATACAAAAGTTAAATCATCTTTATGAAGATTATATTTTCCTGCAAGCTAGCCGAAACCAGCTGAAACCATTTGGAACCAGCTGAAACCAGCCAGAAATCAGTTGAAACCAGCTAGAAATCAGTTGAAACCAGCTGAAACCAGCCAGAAATCAGCCGAAACCAGCTGAAACCAGTTGAAACCAGCTAGAAATCAGTTGAAACCAGCTGAAACCAGCCAGAAATCAGTTGAAACCAGCTGAAACCAGCTGAAACCAGCCAGAAATCAGTTGAAACCAGCTGAAACCAGCTGAAACCAGCCAGAAATCAGTTGAAACCAGTCTGAAACAGCTGGAAACCAAAGTTAAACCAGTTGAAACCAGCTGAAACCAGCTGAAAACCAGCCAGAAATCAGTTTGAAACCAGTTGAAATCAGTTTGAACCTTAATCAGTGAAACCAGCTGAAACCAGCTGAAACCAGCCAGAAATCAGTTGGAACCAGCGGGGGGCTGGGTGAGTTTTTGTCCTCCTTCAGCTGAATAAACTCTTGGATGAGCTGCATCATCATAAAACTGAACACTGGCTGTTTTTAGAGGTTTTACTTCTCAGTATGACGACTCTGGTTCTGATGAACTGGACCTCATGGTTCTGCTGAGCGTCTCTTGTGATTCTGGAGATGACTCACAGTTTCGCTCTGAGTGACGGAGGAGGACGAGATGCTGTTCAGCTGCAGAAATCAACTTCTGCTTTCAGCGTCCTGAAGGACCTGATACAGGAAGTGATGCAATGATTTCACTGGAGATCTGTGCGAGTGTTTTGAGGAAACATGATAATAGATTAAACGATTATCAGATCAACATTTGTGAGAGTCACATTTTAACCACAGTGGTGTGACAGCTCACTGTGAGACGCTTCATGCAGGAACTATTTTATCTCTGTATCACCGTGCAGAACGAGACAGGACGTAAACATTAACCACTCAGCAGAGCGTTAGCGAGCTTGGTTAGCTTGGTTAGCGTAGTTAGCTAGCCTCTCATCCAGGAGTGGATGCACGTTTCCTCTCCACGGTGATACGGACAGAAAATAGTTCCTACATGGACCCAATCACAGCGGGTTCTGTGTCTTGAGTAACGACCCGTCCACACTGAGAATAATAACTGAAGCTACAGACAGCAGCAGGTTCGTTAGCTTAGCATAAAGACTGGAAGCAGCTAGCCTGGTTCCTGACTGCACTGAGCAGAACCTCTACAGATGAACGAGTCCAAACCGAGATTAGATTTTAGATTTCGTGGAAACTGTTTGGTTGTTGTTGGTTTCCTGTTTGTGGTTTAATGTTTGTCAGTAAACCAGCTGTCAGACTTTCTTCTCTTCGCTTCTTTCTGTCTGAGTTTAAATCAAACATCGAGTTTTATCTGAAGTAAAGGAGCCTCGTCTTGATCCTGAAGGATGAATTCTTCTGCGTTTGGACCGCTGCTGCAGAACAAAGTTTCAGAATTCAGCCGTTTGATTATTAAAAGAGGAGATTTGGTTTGAAGGTTCCACTGAACCAGAACACAGAGTGAATATCTGCAGACTGAGTCATGATGAGAGTTGTTGTGGTCGGCTTGCAGGGAAACGACACTGCACGCAAAACACACAAATCATTTGCCTAGAAACCTAATTATAAACCCGACAGAACCGTAGAGACTGCAGGACTCCAGCAGAACCTCCCCCGGCTGCCTGATGGTAACTCAACAGTTGATCCATCTCACGGCGCCGACAGCAGAACCTCCTCACAGAACCTCCTCACAGAACCTCCTCACAGAACCTCCTCACAGAACCTCCTCACAGAACCTGATCCAGCCATCGATTTAATCTTTCATTCTCAGATCAAGTCTGAACATTTCACAGAAATCCTCCAGCATTCAGAAATTTTTAGTTTCCTGTCGATCACAATATATTTATATTTATTTATATTTATATAGTTTTATTGTTTCCTTTAAACACATTTAGTTTGTTGTTTCACAGCCAACAGCAAAGTCATCGTGTGTGTCGACTGACTGCTGATTCAGATTCTGACCTCAGATTCAATGAATCATCTTTGAACAAAATGAATCAATGCAGCTACGATTAAAACAATCAGTCAATCAGTTTCATTGATGCAGCAGTTCACAACAGAAGACAAACTCTTTGATTGATTAGCTGACAGAACGTGTCAGACGGATCAACACAAAACTTTGTTATTATCGATTTCTTCCAAACTCTGCAGATCAGCTCCTGAAACACGGAGACGTTTCTGTAACTGAAGTTTTTCTGATCCGGATCAATACTTTGATATTATATTTGACCCGCTTGTTATTTGTGTCTTGAGACATTTTTCTCTGATCAGTGATATTTCTGTTTGTTTAATGTTTCTTCATCTTTTTAAAAAGCAGAGGAAAGCGAGCAGAACATTCAGTCAGTCTCATCAGAACCAGTGGATGACCTCATCAGACACTAACGGGCAGAACCAGGCTGACACCGCCATTATTTACTAATGTTTTATATTTCAGCGATAGAATCAGGCTGTTGTTCTGTGATTAATGACTCATCTCTGAGCCTGACGGGTTCTAATGGGTCAGAAACGGACCTGACTGCTGTTTTAAAGAACTTTTACTACATTCATATTATTTTGGTGTTTAAATAAAAACATCTTAACTTCAGAACCAACACTGACAACATGCTGTTACTTAAATCTTCATGACTTTAACTCTTCACTCCACATCCTGATTTTCTTCTTCAGATGTCAGAGTTCTGCCCTCACGAGTTCTGCGGTTGTGGTTTGAAGGAAACCTCTGAGCCGGGTCAGAACACTTCCTGTCTCTTACACACCTCTTCATCTGCTCACGCCGCCGTGGTTTAACTGCTCGCTGATCAGTTTCTGATCAGTTCTGATAGTTCTGATGTTTCAGTCAACAGAGAGAGAAACAAGATAAAGATGTGTGTGTGTGTGTGTGTGTGTGTGTGTGTGTGTGTGTACTCACCATATACGCAGCCAGATGTTCAGTCAGGTTCCCATACAGATGTTTCTTCACCTGGAGAACAATTCAGACTGTGTGATGAGACTCTGAACAACATATGAAGAGCTGCAGAGGGAGAGAGAGATAGAGAGAGATAGAGAGAGACAGAGAGAGAGAGAGAGAGACAGAGAGAGAGACAGACAGAGAGAGAGACAGAGAGAGAGACAGAGAGAGAGAGAGGACGAGTTCCACTTCCTCTCTCTCTCTGTCTCTCTCTCTCTCTCTTTCTCTCTCTCTCTCTCTCTTTAAGCTAAATGCTAACATCAGCATTCTTAAATCCTCTCATGCTAATATTTATGAGCTATCATGTTTACTTTGTATTGAGTGTGTTAGCATGCTAACAGTAGCAGTAAACGCAGAGCAGCTGAGCTGATGTAAACATCATTAAACTAAAAAGTGACAGTTTACACATTAAAACAACATGAGGATATAAAGTCAGGTGACTCTTCTGGAGCTTCACA
The DNA here is from genome assembly GCF_900880675.1 of Sparus aurata. NCBI lineage: Eukaryota > Metazoa > Chordata > Actinopteri > Spariformes > Sparidae > Sparus > Sparus aurata. Next base: position 2,267,093 of record NC_044188.1, read on the forward strand.
GCAGAACAGCTCTGCAGCTTTCTCCCAAACCGCTGAAGAAGCTGCAGACTTCATTTAAAACATCACAAAAAATTAAAGAAACTACATTAAAACTCAGCAGAATCAGCTGTTAGCACTTCCTGTTAGCAGTGAACCTGTGGATGTGCAGACAGCCGTCACTGGATCACTGTGATACTGAAGAGAAGTTAAAACATGAAGTTTCTCAGGCAGGTTCTGCACATGTGAGGAGAGACTTTATAAGGGTGTGTAAGCAGCTGCGCTGAAGATTAGAAAATCATTTATTAGCCAAACAACAGGGACATGTGCTTTATTTATATTTAAGCAACAGTTAAAACAGCATCAATAAAGAAATAAAGATAAAAATAAAAAATACAAGTTAAAAGCTGTGTGTCTGTCAGCAGATAACAGGATGTGATTCAGACTGATGCTGGACAGATGTTCTCACTTTGTCCTTTTTTAGCTTCCTATCTTTCCTGTTTTAGCCCCTCCCCCTCCTGCTGAATATATGTTATATGTGATATATGAATCGTGATGTTGACACTTCATGGTGTATTTCTGACGATAGGAACAGAAATTGAAAGGAGAAACGGGTAAAAGTACCAAAACAGAGATTTGAGCCACTTTCTTTAAATAACTCTGCTGCAATCTTTATTTAAATTACTTACAGGAACAGAGTTTGGAGATTTAATATGAGATATATAAAGTTCACCATGTGTCAGGAGATTTCAGATCACCTGTACCTGTCTGCTTTGTGTTCGTGTGTTCACCTGCCGGGAACATCAGATGCAAACAAGCTGCTCGCTAACTGCAGCTGATATTTGAATATTCCTGTCACATCAGAGGGATTTTCACTGTGTGTAGTCTCGTCTGTTGTTCATGGGTTCGTCTGGTCGCCTCTGAATAACTCTCTTTATTCAGCTTATTGTTCTCTCTGTGCTCTTTGTTTTCACACATTTGGTTACAGACTTTCTCTCCGCCTCCTTTTTACTAACTGAGATTAAATCATGACAAGTTCTGCTTTAATTAAAAAGATTATGAGATGTAGCGAAGTAGAAGTAAAAAGGTTTCATTAAATGTAAATAAGCAAACGCAGTACAAGTACCTCAAAGTTGTACTTGAATAAATATAGTTACACCTCAGGATGATGAGCAGGTTAAAGACAGAAAACAACAGAAGCTCTGAGGACTTCATCGTCACTGCAGAGGCTGTGTATTTGTGTATTTATATATTGTGTTGATGCACGTGTCAGTGTGTGTGTGTGTGTGTGTGTGTGTGTGTGTGTGTGTGTGTGTGTGTGTGTGTGTGTCTTCCACCCACGCCGCTCTGTTCTGGAGGAGAATGGGAGGAAGAGGAATCCAGCGGTGAAGAGGAAGATAAGAGACACGCGAGGAGGAAGTGGAGCATCTCTGATCATCTGAGCTGAAACAACAGTGAACATCTGCAGTGATGCCCAGAGAGAGCACCTCCTCCTCCTGCACCTCCTCCTGCACCTCCTCCTCCTGCATCTCCTCCTGCACCTCCTGCACACCTGCAGCACCTCCTCCTCCTGCACCTCCTCCTCCTGCACCTCCTGCACCACCTGCAGCACCTCCTGCTCCTCCTCCTCCTCCTCCTCCTGCTGCTGCTGCTGTGATCTTTCTTTAGATTAAACCGTCACTTCTAAATAAACCTGGTGACCTCAGTGACACATGTGATCTATACTGTGTTTTACTCGAGTATTTCCATTTTCACTTATACTTCCACTACATTTATCTGATTACTTTAGTTACAAGTTACTTTGAGAGTTACATGCTGCATCAGAGCCAAAGCACTTTTTAAATTATCAAAAAACATCAACAATCAACAATCAGTCGAGCCACATGTACTCGTTTTTATATTTAAGTTAATTTATTGCCATAAAAAAATCTTCTGATCCTTAAATACATTTAATATCAGACACTTTAAGTCATATTTTAAAAGTTTGATTACAGTTTTTCCTCTAAATATTTTTACATGCATTCATGTATTTTGTATTTCCTGTAATTTGATCTTTTCAATATGAATTTATGGGTTTTAAACAATGTAAAAAAAAAGTAAGTATATAGAAGAAACTTGAAATAAACATATACATTTACTAAATAAATCAACACATATGTGATCAAATAAACACAATACATTCTGTAATAAATAAAAACGTAAATCAATCATTTTGAAAAAAAAAAATAAGCCTCTATTTATTGTCGTTATTCATTAATTTATCAATTAATGTATTAATTAATTTGTGGCCTGAATTGTATTGACTCAGTGAAATAAATATCTACCTTCGTAATGTTTATAAAATACCGTTTATGTTTGATTAGATTAGATTAGCTGTAACTAGCAGTCCTGTTCCAGTCCGACCCGCTCCGTGTTTTCCTTCTCTCAGGTCCAGTGAGGGATCCTCTCCGGGTTTTACCTCCCACCGTCCGCCTCACGGGCTCGACAGGAAGTTGACTTGAAAACAAGAACGGAAACTGAGTTCATCCTAAAAAATGGATTAAAATGTAAAAGTTCTGATAGTTCTGAAGGTGCGGACTGTTTGGGCAGCTAACTGTTGAGATGATGTCTAGTTCGGCGCGGAGCGGAGACATCATCCACCTGAACGTCGGCGGGAAGAGGTGAGAGAGTGTCGGCTAACAGCGGCTAACAGCGGCTAGCTACCGGGGACACCGCTGATAAAGGGGCGTTCATTAGCCTCCCTGTGCCTGCAGGCTATCAGTGTTTTAATGAGTTACAACTCAGAGGACAACACGAGACTTTAACTACATGTTTGTCTGTCATTATTAAACCGTTAACCAGTCGAACAAAGTCGACTTCAGCTCATTTAAACCAAAATCTGTGAAGTGAAGCTAACACGATGAGAGGATGAAGCGAAGCCGAGGAAAGTTTGCTTTGTGTCCGACAATGGAAGCAGGGTAGCTATAGCGTATGGCTCGGTAGTTTTATCCTATAAGTTATGAAACACTCACATTCACTTAAACTGAATATGTTTGGATATATTATTGGAATGTATAAAGTGTTTTATTCGCCGGTAAAGTTCACAGCAAGGTGCAGCAGAAGTACTCTGTCCGATAATGGAACTCTGTAGCATTAAGCTAGCTGTTAGCTGGGTCAACATCACACAGACCAGATTTATTTACCTTTTAGGAAAAATCTGTATTTTGGTTTATTTGTCCAAGATTACAGAATTTTGTGGACAGGAAGGTTCCGAACATTTGTCAACTGTAAGAATATGTTTGAACTTAAACTGTCAGATACAAATAAAGAAGTGAAAACAAGTTAGATGAGCTGTAGTGGAGTGAAGTTAAATAGTGTACTGTAGTTCCGTTCTGCCTCACTGTTCGTAAAATAATCAATACATGGATCAAAATTAAATGAATCTTCATCATTTGGTCGTTCGTGTTGAACATTTTCTTGTTTCAGCTTCTCAGATGTGAAGATTTGCTGCTTTTCTTTGTTATTTATAAAAGTCAATAAACGGGAAACATTATAAATATATCAGATATATTATTATCCTGGTACTGGAACATTTATATTATCGGCTATTTATTGATATAGATGAAAATCTAAACGATAAACGGATCCATATCGAAGCTTAAAGGCTTTCGTTGACATCACAAGCACGACTTTTAACTGTGTGAAGAAGACGTTTACAAGTTTTAACAATAAATCTGATCAGAACTCTGGATTATTAACTCATCCATCCTCAGGTGTGCAGAAACTACAGGGTAGGAACTGCTTTTTTAATAAATTATCATGTGAAATTATCAGTTATTTTATTTGTGTTTGCAACGAGAAGCTGATAATTATTGAATATCGGTATTGTCTGAAAGAAAAACCCAAATCTTGCATCTCTAATAGAAGAAGAGTGTTTTTATTTTTTTAGGTTCAGGAAAATTGTCACAACCGTTTTTATCAGAACATCTTCGACACCAAACAAACTTATTAATCATGAAGGTAATTATTAGTGGCAGCCTGAGTTACTCAGTTACTTTCCACTACTGTAACTGACATACTGCTGATTAAAACAGTTACACACACAGTCATAAGACTTAACGAGGTGATTCATTACATTCAGGAATGAATCTGTTATATTATGTGAGCAGTATTTTACATGATGATAGTAGAAGCTGTTATAACGTCTTTTTTTTTTAAGTTAATAAAATCAGCTGGACTGATAGAAATCATCTTATTGTAGATGAATCAGGACATTAACACTTCTGACAAGTGTGTTAGAGGTTGTTACAGAGTTTGTCCAGCAGGGGGCGCCAACATGATGTCTGTACACTGAAGGTAAAGAAGGAGGAAGAAGAGTGTTTGAGCAGATGTGAGATGTGACGTAACAAAACTAACCTCATCTCTGAAACATCCACAACAAAGTCTGTAAAAAAGATCCGAACTGAAACATGTTTATTGAGATTAATAGAAGAAGAAGAAGAAGAAGATGAAGAAGAAGAGTTAATGTATTTAATGTTTGTCTGTTTCCAGGTTCAGCACCTCCAGACAAACCCTGACGTGGGTCCCCGACTCCTTCTTCTCCAGGTCAGTCACACACACACACACAGTTTACTCTTTCAACTTGTCAACATCATCTTTGGTTTCATTGACACATTCACTCTTCTCAGCTAAAATCTGTTAATATAATCTTTGTACCTAATACTTGAACCCTAAAACATGTCCAGCACCAGACTCCATTCAAAACATCAGCAATTTAATGTTGCTTCAACTTGAGTAAGAAAACTGTTGACACAAAACCTGCTCGCTTCATTTGTGTTGTGCCAAATTAAAAAGTGTCCCTCAGCAGTTTGTTGTAAAGAAGGAGTTTGGTGAGAACATGAAACCTGCTGCTGTGGTTCTGTGTCTCTGTGGTTCTGTCTCCCTGTGGTTCTGTGGTTCTGTGACGTCTCGTTCACTAACAGCTGGTTGTTTCTGTCTTCAGTCTTCTGAGCGGTCGGATCTCGACTCTGAAGGATGAAACTGGAGCTGTGAGTTTACACACCTGGATTAACGTTCACCTCTGTTCTCACTCTGTGGTACTGACTGCATGTCCCTCCTCTCTCACCGTAGATCTTCATCGACAGGGACCCGTCTCTGTTCGCCACCATCCTCAACTTCCTGCGCACCAAAGAGCTCCACCCCCGCTCCATCAACGTGCACATGCTCATGCATGAGGCCGAGTTCTACGGCATCACGCCGCTCGGTATGAAGACGCGCCGAGGCAGCAGAACCGTTTATATTTAACAACATCAGCCTGTTGAATGAACCTTCATGCCGTGTGTTTCCTCAACAGTGCGTAAGCTGCAGCTGTGTGACGAGCTGGACCGGTCCTCCTGTGGAAACGTTCTGTTCAACGGCTACCTGCCTCCACCAGGTACACCTGAGCAGGAGGAGGAGGAGGAGCTTCTCTCTCTAACCCGTGAGTGTTTCACGTCTAACACTTCCTGTCTGTGTCGTCCCAGTGTACCCGGCGAAGCGTCGGAACCGACACAGCGTGGCCGGGTCACAGTTCATGGCGGGCCGAGTCGTTCCTATAGAGAGAGCGCCGGTCCGACGCAGCAACACGATGCCACCCAACCTGGGGAACTCTGGGATACTCAGCAGAACCATCGCTGAGGACAGGACGCCCGCAGGTACACAAACATGATGATAACAACTACATTTAAAGTGTTTCATAGAGTTTTCTAATGTGTGTGTGTGTGTGTGTGTGTGTGTGTGTGTGTGTGTGTGTGTGTGTGTGGGTGTGTGTGTGTGTGTGTGTGTGTGTGTGTGTGTGGGTGTGTGTGTGTGTGTGTGTGTGTGTGTGTGTGTGTGCAGGTCAGTCAATAGATCCCGGCCTGGTTCGGATCATCTGCGGTCATCACAACTGGATCGCCGTCGCCTACGCACAGTTTGTCGTCTGCTACAGGTGAGCGTCTCATCAGCTCGTTAACTCGTCATCGTCAGGAACGTTTAGAAGAGTTCACAGGATTAAACACAGTTTTTATATATTTAATACTGATCGTGGTTTTATTATTTACAGTTTTAGTCCTGTGAGATTTTAAAACGTTCCAATAGAATCTGGTACAGGAATTTCCCAAAGTAAAGATTTGTTTTTTTCTTTAATCATCAAAAATAAAAATAGAAAACATGAAACTTTGTCTCCGTCCGTCCGTCAGGGTGAAGGAGTCGACCGGGTGGCAGCAGGTCTTCACGTCTCCTCGTCTGGATTGGGTGATCGACAGAGTCGCGCTCAACGCCAAGGTGATGGCGGGCTCGCTGGGAGACAACGACAAGATGGTGGCGGTCGCCTCGGGGACGGAGATCATCCTGTGGGCCATCTGCCCCGACGGCAACGGAAACGAGATTGGTGAGTTTTTCTCCCTCAGTGATCAGAAGCTGTGTGACTGAAGATGTTCATGTTAAAAAGTCTTGTTAGACGTCGTCACAGGCGACTTCAGACTTCAGATGAGATGTAACTGTGACGTCTTTGACTTTTGATGGTAAAAGATCTTTCTGTCTCACGTCGTCTCTCTCTCCTGCAGGCGTCTTCAGTCTGAACGTACCTGTGGAGGCTCTCTTCTTCGTTGGTAACCAGCTGATCGCCACCAGCCACACCGGGAAGGTCGGGGTTTGGAACGCCGTCACGAAACACTGGCAGGTGAGTTCATCGATGCATCCAAAACCTCTCAGTCGACCTTCTCCTCTCGGCTCGTTCCTTAATGTCACATGAATGACGGAGCAGGTTTCTGGTGTCAGTAAATCTGCTGACGTGCAGCAGCTCAGTCATCGGATCTCTCTGCTACAACTGACCCGGTTCTGCTGGTTTGTCCTACTTTTACTGATCCTGGTGTCTGAGCGAGGAAGGATGCTGAAACTAACCACGTCATCAATACAGACAATTACAGTTCATCCAATATTTGTCTACTAAACTTTATATTCTATAAAATGTCAACAAAATGTGATCAGAATCAATCAGATTCTTTCTTTTCTTTTCTTTTTCACTTCATTTACTGTCAGAAATGACAAACTCATGAGAACCTGCAACACAGGAGCCAGTCAGTGTTGTCACTTGTGATTAATTTTCTATTGATTATGTGACTAAACGTTGCAGCTCTTTAAAGGACCGACACGAGAACGTCTTCCAGTCTTTATTGTGATTTAAACAGTTTGATCTTCTCTCTGCAGAATCAGGACGTTGTTCCCATCAGCAGCTACGACACCGCCGGCTCCTTCCTCATCCTGGGCTGCAACAACGGATCCATCTATTATATAGGTGAGACACAGGTCACCTGGACCACACACACACACACACACACACACACACACACACACACACACACACACACACACAGCTCTCGACTCTGTCAGCTTTAGTGTTTACTGATGATTAGCTAGCGTTAGCATGCTAACATGACAATAACAAAGTAAACATATTACCTGCTACCCACCTGACCTGTTGTTGTGTTTGTTCGTCAGACGTGCAGAAGTTTCCTCTGAGGATGAAGGACAACGACCTGCTGGTGACGGAGCTCTACAGAGACCCGACTGAAGACGCCATCACTGCCCTCAGCGTCTACCTCACCCCCAAAACCAGTACGACTGTTTACATCCTGTTTATAACTACTAATATTAATCTACAGTTCTGCATGGACTGTTGTCACAGTATCAAAGGTTGGCAGCTGCATGTTTATTTCTTCAGTTCTGGACAATCAGCTGCTCACATGTTTGTGGAGCTGCGAGGTGTCGAGCGGAGATTCAGTATCAGAACTTCTGAGTCGGATCCAAATCTGAGAACTGGTGAAAACAGGTTTTTTGTAAAACCTTTTTTCTGAGCAGCATTTTTCAACAAAAAATGATTTTTTTTTAGAAAAACAAAACAAAAAATCTGAATCTTTCACCAAAAAACATTTTCATGAGAATTTTTCACAAAAAAAGAGAGAAAATCAGATTCAAAATCAAATTCTGGAAATTCTTTTAAACAAAAACTTATTTGTTTAATGTTTCACAATGTAAACTTTTCTAGAGAATTTACACAAAAAATCTGAAGAAACTTTTCACTAAGAGACGTCCTAGGTGAATTTTCTACTCTAAAAATGTTGAATTTAATTTAAAAATTAAGGAAACATACATTTGTAGGTACATTTTTCACAAAAAAAATAAATAAAATCTGGAGAATTTTCCCCCAAAACACTTTTTAGTTGAATATTTCATAACATTTTTCACAAAATGTATTTTTCATATGCAACAAACTTTTCAGGTGAATTTAATGAATATTTCAGACAAGAAACATGAGACACGAGAAACTTTTCAGAGAATTTTTCACCCCCCAAAAAAGAAAAGTAAATCAGGAGAATATTTTTACCCAAAACGTAAGACATGTCTTTTTTGAAAAACAAAGAAAAATAATAAATATTGAATTTAATGTAAAAAAAAAAATGAAGGGGAAAAATATCTTTTGCAGTTAAATCTTTCACAAAAAAGAAGAAAAATCTGGAGAATATTTTTACCCAAAAACTTTTTAGGGGCATTTTTTACCATAAAAATCATTTTTAGGTAAAAAAAATACTGAAAATAAGGAAAAAAAAACTTAACAGGAAATTTTCACCAAAAACACTCTTTTTCATACAATTTTCAGACAAAATAATATTCAGGAAAATAATTTTATCCAAACACTTCTCGGAGGATTTTTTCACCTGAACAGTTTTTAGGTGAATTTTATGAAGATTTCAGGTATTTTTCACCATCAAATTTACTGAATTGTTTCACAAAAATGAAAAAAAATTTTTGGGTGATTTCTTTCTCTCTTTTTTTTCACATAAATGTTCAGATGAATTTTTTGCACGATAAAAAAAATGATTTTTACAAAAAACTTTTTGGTGAATTTTGAAAACGAAACTTTTCAGAGGAATTATCCAACGTGTTTACATTTTACGTCAGTACATTTTTCTTCAAAATGATTTCTGGTAAATTCCTCTCAAATAAACAAATGTTAAACTTTAGAGACATTTTGATTCATGTGAAAAAACATTTTGGGAGAATTTATCAGAATTTATTTCACAACAGAAATCAGTCGTCAACAGGAGAGGAAACGAACACATGCAGACAAACGTGTTTCTGTCATGAATCTGCATCAACAAAGTGAATCATGAAGCTCACAGTGTTTAACCTGAGACTCCTGTGATCAGGTGACAGCGGGAACTGGATCGAGATCGCGTACGGGACCAGTTCTGGGACGGTCCGGGTCATCGTCCAGCATCCGGAGACGGTCGGCTCGGGGCCGCAGCTCTTCCAGACCTTCTCCGTCCACCGCAGCCCCGTCACCAAGATCATGCTGTCAGAGAAACACCTGATCTCAGGTACGGCGATGACCTCATGATGTCACCACGCTGACCTCATGATGTCACCACGCTGACCTCATGATGTCACCACGCCGACCTCATGATGTCACCACGGCGACCTCATGATGTCACCACGCCGACCTCATGATGTCACATGTTCCTCAGTCAGTCCTGTAAGTGCGTCTCTGACCTTGTGTGTCTGTTGTGTGTCAGTTTGTGCCGACAACAACCACGTGAGGACGTGGACGGTGACCCGCTTCAGAGGGATGATCTCCACCCAGCCGGGCTCCACGCCGCTCACCTCCTTCAAGATCCTCAGCCTGGACGACGTGGACGGACACGGCGGCTGCAGCGCCGGGACGGAGATCGGTGAGGACTCTTTTGATTGGTTCATTGATGAGGTCAGACTACTGCTCTCTGATTCTGTGACTCCATGTTCACTAGAGGAAGTGTTGTTAGGATGATGTCACAGGGGTCAAAGGTCACCGGGTCAGAGGTCGCATGCTGACTGTTTGTTGTGTTCAGGTCCGTACGGAGAGCGAGACGACCAGCAGGTGTTCATCCAGAGAGTCGTCCCGGACACAGATAAACTCTACGTCAGGCTGTCGTCCAATGGGAAGAGGTGAGACATGGAGAGAGGCGGGCTTCATGTGGACCGGGTCACTGACTGAGTCCAGTCCGATGTAGAGATCAATATTTAACTCTGTGTGTGTGTGTCAGGGTGTGTGAGGTGCGCTCAGTGGACGGTACCTCCATCACGTCCTTCACGGTCCACGAGTGCGAGGGCTCGAGTCGGATCGGCTCGCGGGCTCGCCGCTACCTGTTCAGCGGCCACAGCAACGGCAGCATCCAGATGTGGGACCTGACCACGGCCATGGACATCGCCGGGAAGGTGGACATCCGAGGTCAGAACCTTCAGAACACACACAACTTTATTGTTCACTGACGGCACCGATGAATGTTGTGTGATTGGTCGGTGAGTGATGTGCGCTCTGATTGGTTGTCTCGCAGCACTGGGCGGGCCGACGGAGGAGGAGCTGCTGGAGCTGCTGGACCAGTGTGACCTGGCTCTGACCAGAACCCCTGACAGCACGCCACGGGCCTCCACCTGCAGGTACACACACACACACACACACACACACACACACACACACACACACACTGCTGTCGTTGTTGACCTTTGACCTTGACTTCCTGTCCCTGCAGCCTCCACTCTCAGTTCAGTGACGGCTTCAGGACGGAGCGTCTCCACTCGGCAGGAGGAGGACGAGGAGCCGGAGCTTCGGGTTCGTCCGCTTCGCTGTGCGGCAGCCTCCCCCGCCAGGCTCCGCCCCCTGTGCCCCTCACCAAGCCTTTCAGAGACAACGCCCTCTCAGCTGGGCCCATTGCCGGACCGCCGATGTTCGCCATCCCCGCCTACAGCCATGGCTCCGGCTCAAACCAGAGCGCCAGCCCCCGACCACGACATCTGGACCGAGACAGGGAGGGCGGAGCTGTCCGCAGGGGGAGCTTCGTGGAGCGCTGCCAGGAGCTCGCCAAGGGTTCAGAGGCGGTGTCAGGTTCTGGGTTCGTGACCCCGGCAGGGTCAGATGGCGTGAGGCGAAGCTTAGCGGTGTGCAGCGAGTTAGAGGCCCGATTCGGACTCAGGACGCCCACGACCTTCTCTGTGTCGCCTGGTGCTCGCCACTCTCCAGGAACGTCTTCATCGCTGTCGTCTTCGCCGTTATCATCGTCTTCATCACTCCGCAAGGCCACGCCCACCTCTCCAACAAGCCCCGCCCCACCTCCTCCGCCCCCAGCAGTGAGCCCGACCCGGTCTCAGGCGCCCGTCTCACCTCGCCGTAGCGCTGCAGCATCTCCTGCAACGTCTCCTGTGGCGTCTCCTGATGATGTTCCACCGCCGCCCGAGAGCCCGGCGAGTCCAGAGAGCCCCGCCTCCGGCCCGCCCACCAGTCCCAAGCCACACATGAACGAGACCAGCTTCTGACTGGCTGCTCGGACTCTGTAGACGCTGTGATTGGTGGAAAAGAAGTCATCGATCCTGAGATTGATGTTTCCAGCAGGTTTGGACGAATAGAGCTCTGTTGCCGTAGTAACCGCATGCTGATTGGTTGTTTCCTCGCTTTCATTTGAGGAGATCGCGACTTTCTAACGTAAGCCGGGAAAATGAAGCTGAAACAGAAAAACTAAAAGACTGAACATCAAACAGCTCGAAGTCTCGACTGCTGAAGCTGCACCGACCAATTAATCAAGGACTCGTGTGACGAGCTCATCGTCAATATGAACCAATCAGATGGTTCAGACAGAAGTAAACAAAAACAGCTTCTTCAATGACGGTTACATCATCAGCAGAAGCTAGCTGATTAAGCTAAATTAAGCTGCTTTAGCTGGTCTAAAACGCTGTCGCCAAGGCTAACGCTAACAGGTCCAGGTCATGAGCATGCTAACAGCCTGAGGCTGACGCTAACAGGTCCAGGTCATGAGCATGCTAACAGCCTGAGGCTGACGCTAACAGGTCCAGGTCATGAGCATGCTAACGCTAACAGGTCCAGGTCATGAGCATGCTAACATCATACTACAGCATGAAGCTAAGATGCTTCAGGTGTTTCATGTACTACCAGGTCTGTCCTGATGTTTACAGCTGGAATTTACTTTAGCCGAGACCTGTTAGCATGCTAGCATGTAGCCGTCAAGCCCCTGTAGCTTCTAGTTTTGGTTGTTTGGAGGCGAGCAGGTGAACATCGTGTAGCATTAAGCGGATATATATTAAAAACAGCTGAAAGAGAATATCGGAGCGTTAAAGCAGCTTTAACAAAATTGTTTTGTAACGTTTTCAACCAACAAAGAAGAAAGTTTTAGTTTGTTTTGTTTCGTATAAAATGTTTCTAACGACGACCTTTTCTATCTGACGACTGTTTAAAAAAGTTTGTATTGAAACTTTATTTTTCTAATTTGTATGTTCGGTCACACAGCCAGGAACAAACGCACGTCGTCTTCACGGAGCTGAGCCTGAACGCCTCGCTGTCACAGCCAATCAGGTTTCAGCTCCTACAGCTCATTGATCGTCTGATGTGAACCTTCAGTTACACTTTAATTGACTGATTACGAAAAGAACGGCTTCGTTAAAACCCTTAAAACGATTGATTGATATTGACAACATTAATCTTAATAACGACGAGATAAAATAATTGTCATCATGTCGTTTTTCTGACATCACATCATTCTTCCAGGACGTTCAGAGTAAAGTTGTGTAACGCGACGTGTTTCCTGTCTCGTCCGTCACTTCCTGTTTCCTGACCTGGTTTCATCACTGGTGTCTCTGCTGCTGACCAACGTCTGTGTATTTAATGTTTGTGGGTTTATTATTTCTCTCCGTCACGTTTAAAACCTTCAGTTTGTTCCTCGTTAACGTTTCTCCTCCCGGCTGCAGCTAACGATTGTTTCTGTTATTTATTCATTTAAACATTATTTTCTCTATAAAAGACTCAAAATCCAGAACAGCTGGAGAATATTTTTCCTCTTTGGTCGACTGATAATTTAAAACCCAAAGAAACATTATTAAAATTAATAATCAAATTAATATTCTGTGTAAATTAATTGAAGAAAGAATTATTATGAAGTGACATCACGTTGAAACGAGTTCGGTTTGATTCTTAAACTTCTGATGGAGAGTTTCAACCAGACGGTTAATCAATTTGTCGATCAACAGAAGATCATTGAGCAGCTTTAATTATCAGGTTTGGGATTTGAACTTTTCTGTGACAATTAACAAACTAAACTATTAATCAATGAATATAAAACAGATTGATAAAGATGTCAGTCTGCAGACGTGATGATTCTCACTGTTTTATTTACATGATTACTAAAACAAACTGATCAGAGATTCATTGATGTGATTAATTGTTGGTTGCAGCCAGTTTTTCTGTAACAAAATGTTTTTTATTTTCTCTGATGTTTAATTCCACGTTTGTTTCGTCTGTTAGATCCAGTTCTGTAAACTACGGAAGCCCAGAGAGACAAAAAAAGAATTTGTGTTTTTCTAAAAACAATAAAAAAACAATAAATAAAAAATTCTCTCAGGAAAAAAAAACAGGATTTTTTTTCCTGTAAAAATGTTAATGATGTTAAAATAATGTTTTGTTTTTTTTCTCCTCTGAGAAAATAAATTGTGAAAAAACTTTCTCACATTTTATTTTGTTTTGAGAAAAAAAATGTCAACACATGAATATTTTTTGAGAAACATTTATGAACTCTAACGGATCCTGACAAAAAAACAAACATTTCTAACTTTGCCCCTCAGGGCTTCCGTAGACGGCTCATAGTGAATGTACAAAGTGCTGCAGCTGATCTCAGATCAGCTCCGAGGAGGTTTGTAATGTTTCTAGTTAAAGCTGTTTGATACTTCACATCGTTTTTATCAGTGAGTTTCTGAGCAGCTGTGTTAATGACGAATAAAATAACTGACTCGTTAACATTTGTTTTTATTCCAAAAGCATTTAATTAACTCAACAAAGTGAACTAGAGACAAGAAACAAATCTAATCAGCCAATCAATAATCAGCTCTGTCAGAACACATCAAAAATATCTTTGTTTACAAAAATAGATTTAAAATCTAAACCTGCTGTAGATTTGTTCAGTCGATGATGATGGAAGAGTGATCGTCCAATCACAGCGTAGCAACTGTCTCTAGGCGTGGCAGGTCGGTTTGACTCGCTCCAGAATGTCAAACAGGATGAAAAGTGGACGAAGACGATCTTTTCACTTTAGCATCGCTGTGGGAGCTGAGCTGAGTGTAGGCTAATGTTAGCAGCTAATGTTAGCGGCTAACGTTAGCGGCTCCGTCCTGCAGTGACTGCAGCGTTCAACAGTTAGAAAAGAGCAGCAATTTAAAAAATGTTTTTCAGTCTGAGTCTTTCCCTTGCTGCTGATGATGATGAGGATGATGATGATGATGAAGAAGATGAAGAGTCTTCAGGCCTTGGTGTCGAGCATCTCCAGCAGCAGTTTGTGGAGCGGGACGCTGTGCTGGCGGTGCAGCCTCAGGAGAACCCGCACGGCTCGGTCCGCCGTCTGTCGCAGCAGCGGGAGGCTCATCAGCAGCCGGCCCGCCCGGTGCTGCTCTCTGCGGGACGACTCGTACTCCTGCAGGGCCTCGTGGAGCCCGTCCTGGAACCTCTGCACCGAGTCCGGACAGTCCACCGGGTCAGCATCTGAAGAGACGGACAGAGAGGCGACGTCAGGACACTCAGTGGTACAACAGACACTTCCTGAGGTACTCCAGTACAATACTGAGGTAACAGTACTTCACCTGAGGTTTGATAATATTTATATGTCGTCAGATTTACACCCGTCACTGTTTATCTCCATCAGCTGGGATTTTTACTTCAGTCTGTTATTCATTGTTGGTCTGTAAGTTTTATAGCAACTTGCAAAAAGTCAAGTAGCCAACAAGTGTACGAGCTAACATGTAGCTGGCTAAAGCTTAGTAAGCTAACTGTTAAGTTTCCCTGAAAGAAATACGATCACTAACTGAGGTTAACGAGTTAAAGCTGTCATATTAAAGTGTACTGGCTAAAGTTAATTAAGCTAATTACCAACTAATAAATGTACAAGCTAACAGTCTGCTGGCTTCAGTCTCCTAAGCTAATTAGCTCACAGGCTAAAGTTCAAGTTAATTAATTCAGCAAGTACGTTTATTGAGATAACTCACGGAGGCTAACAGCTAACAGCTAACAGCTAACGTTAGAGACAAAGAGACGATGAAACAAAAGGTCAAGGTCAGAGAGTGTGTGTGTGTGTGTGTGTGTCAGACGAGCATCTTCTTCTATTGTGTGGAGTATTGATGTTCAGTTAATGGACACACACACACACACACACACACTCTGTCCTCCAGCAGACAGTTAACAGTTTATAGATCCAGAACCGAGTCCATCAGTACAGCGTATTGATCCGAGGCTCAGACAGTGGGAGCCTGACCAGACCTCAGCCTGACGGACCGACCGGTGTCCCACAATGCACTGCTTCACCAGGAGGCTTTCATACAAAAATGTTATTGATAAACTGCTAACACACTGCACGGTTAGCACGGTTAGCATCAACATCACATCACCCCCCGGAAAAGTAACTTAATTAACTAATCAATACACTCCTGCTTCAGCTCCCAGCCTCTGATCAATAAGTTCAGACACCCCCCCCCCCTCCCCTCCTCCTCCCCCCCCCTCCTCCTCTCCGCTCCTCCTCCTCCTCCTCCTCCTCCCCCCCCTCCTCCTGCTCCTCCTCCTGCTCCTCCTCCTCCTCCTCCTCCTCCTTCTCTGTATCCAGTCTTCTAAATAGTTAAGTATTCTAAATATCACTGGAGTAAAAGTCGTTCATGTGAATTGATCGATTATCAGATCTGATCATCAAAATAAATGAATTTTAAAATGTTCCGATGCAGCATGTAATCTGTAATGTAACTAGTAACTAAAGTAATCAAATAAAGGTAATGGAGTCAAAGTAACAGTAAATACTCAAGTCAAGTACAAATACCTCAGAACTGTACTCAAGGGCAGTATTTGAGTAAATGTACTTAGTTACATTCATCAGTGTGAATGATTCAACCTCATGTAGTCAAAGTATCTGAAAGTAACTAACACTAGTGAAGTAACTAACAGTAGTAAAGTAACTAACAGTAGTAAAGTAACTAATAGTAGTAAAGTAACTAATAGTAGTGGAGTAACTAACAGTAGAGGAGTAACTAATAGTAGTAGAGTAACTAACAGTCATGAAGTAACTAATAGTAGAGGAGTAACTAACAGTAGTGAAGTAACTAATAGTAGTAAAGTAACTAACAGTAGTAAAGTAACTAATAGTAGTAAAGTAACTAATAGTAGTAAAGTAACTAATAGTAGTCGAGCAACTAACAGTAGTGGAGTAACTTACAGTAGTGAAGTAACTAACAGTAGTAAAGTAACTAACAGTAGTGGAGTAACTAACAGTAGTGAAGTAACTAACAGTAGTCGAGTAACTAACAGTAGTCGAGTAACTAACAGTAGTGAAGTAACTAACAGTAGTAAAGTAACTAATAGTAGTGGAGTAACTAATAGTAGTGGAGTAACTAACAGTAGTGAAGTAACTAACAGTAGTAGAGTAACTAACAGTCGTGAAGTAACTAATAGTAGTGAAGTAACTAACAGTCGTGAAGTAACTAACAGTCGTGAAGTAACTAATAGTAGTGGAGTAACTAACAGTAGTAGAGTAACTAACAGTAGTAGAGTAACTAACAGTAGTGAAGTAACTAACAGTAGTAGAGTAACTAACAGTAGTGGAGTAACTAATAGTAGTAGAGTAACTAACAGTAGTGGAGTAACTAACAGTAGTAGAGTAACTAACAGTAGTGTAGTAACTAACAGTACGGAGGTGTACCTGAGTTGGCGAGCGCCATGGCCTTCAGTGTCACCGCCTCCTCGGCGCTCAGGTTCATCACCTGGTATTTGGCCGTCAGGTGACGCAGCGCCTCGTACAGGTCGGCCAATCCCGCGGCTCGACACTGACCCTCGTTCAGACGCAGGTTTCCGGCAAACACGAGCTCCTCCCCTGCCGCGCCCTGCGACCGCCAGGCCACGCCCACCAGCAGCGCCTCCATCCAGCCGCTCTGCAGCAACGACATCTGGTCAACCAGTGACAGCGCGGAGAAGCCTGAGGGGGCGGGGCAGAGCAGGTGTCACTCAGGTGAGTGTCGGTGAATGTGAGGGAACAATAAATATGCCGACTCAGGATGTTTGGGTCGTACCTGGGATCTGTTTGGCCCAGCCAATCAGAACCAGCAGCTCCCGGTTCAGGAGGTCACAGAGGGTCAGCAGGGTCCGCAGGCTGCCGTCATTGGTCGACTCGTCATGATTGGCGGCCAGAGGGGCGGGCTCAGTGAGCAGCAGGTGAGAGATCATCTTGTTTCCTGAAGGACAGAAGACGGGTCAGTAAACAGAACCACGAAGGTCCATGATGACGAGGAGACGGGTCAGAACTCACTGCTGACAGGATGAAGGTACGACGCTCTGCAGTAAGAACTCAGCCCGGACTCGACCCGACGCTTGTACTTCTGCCGGCCTCCTCTGACCCGGTCCATACGGACACCTGAGAGACGGACACACAGCAGGGTCAGACTGTTTCCTCCTCCCTTCCTTCCATTCCCTCCCTCCCTCCCTCCTCCTAGACTTGGTCACTTCAGAGGTTCAACAACACTGCAAAGGCTCATGGGTAGATGGCGTGGCGTGGCGGTACGTACCCTCCCTCATCATGCCGGCCTGCAGACACTTCCTGAAGCGACAGGCCTGACAGGCTTTCCTCCTCCGCTTGGTGATCTCACACTCGTTCATCACCGGGCAGCTGTACTCGATGTTGCCTAGGTAACCACAGACAGGAAGTGAGGCAGTGACATCACAGCCTCCATCATGACATCACAGCCTCCATCATGACATCACAGCCTCCATCATGACACACGTTACTTAAAATATACTAAAAGTCAAAGTACTCATACAGGAAGTCCCCTTTCAGAATAAAATTGTATTATTGTTTGTTTTTTTGTCACTTCATTTTTATTATTACATTATGTTCTACGATCAGTTTAATCACATCATCTTTAACTTTATTATATTTATTAAGTCTGAATCAGAGTAAAGTTATAAAATAATGAAACTTTAATGATTTAATTAGTTGAGCTGTTGCCATCTTGTGTCTTCTCACACAGATCTATAGATTCTGTCTGCTGATCTGTTCAGACCCGACTAATCAATCGCTGCTGTTTCTCTGCTGTAATCCTGCAGCTTCACACACTAATCGATGCAGCGACCGTATTGATCGGCCCTGCCTATTCATTTACTTATTGATTAGCACACACACACACACACACGCAGCTGCTCTCACCCTGTATGGTCCTCTTGAAGAACGCCTTGCAGGCCTCGCAGGACGCCACGCCGTAGTGATACCCGGACGCAAAGTCTCCGCACACCAGACAGAGCCGCTTGGGCCCGACGGCGCCCAGCGGGGTCAGGTAGTCGCCCCGCAGGATGGAGTCCACCTGCAGAGACGGGACACGGCGAGGTCTGTGATGATGTCATTCATTTTAACCTGTGTGGATCTTTCACCTGAACTTAAACGAAGCTGAACGAAAACACTGATCAACATTCTGCAGATCAAACAACTGATCGATCAATCGAGAGTGTGTGTGCTTGTTCGTGGTGACAGTTCACGTGTGTCAGAACTCACCTGTGCAGAGAACGAACCCGTCTGCGACATGGAGAAACGCACCGAGGCCTCCGACACCACGGCGCCGCCTCCGACGCTTCCTCCGCTGGAACTGGAGCCCGTCGGGGACTCGGGGTCCGGTGCTCCACAGAGGAGGCTGTACGAGGAGGAGGAGGAGGAGGAGGAGGAGGCCGGGCTGGGGAGGAGGAAGGCCGGGTGTGAAGGGCTGAGAGCAGGCGTGGTGTCCAGGGGGAAGGAGGGGCTGAGGGGGGAGGAGTGGAAGGAGGCTGGAGACGGAGCTCCATCAGCAGGAGAGGAGGAGGAGGAAGAGGAGGAAGAGGAGTCCAGCAGGCTGAGGAGGAAGAAGAGTGTGAGATCAAACAGCTGAAGGTCACCAATCAGCAGCACCGACAGTGATTTTCAGAATAAAAGCCTGAGTGTTCCTTTAACAGTGTCAGAACATCCTGAAATCATCTGATCTTTGTTCTGCTGAGTGTTGAGTTAACGAGGCTGACGCACACAGAGGCAATTAAATATGTTTTAATCAGGTATTTCATCACAAAATTATTTAAAAACTTGTTTCACATTTAGTGCATCAGCCTCGTCACACTCGTTTATTAACTCGACTATTAATAAGTTATAAACACACATTATTTAAATCATAATGACTTTATTTTATCTGTTTTCATAAACAGCTGTTTGTGTTTCCTTAATCAGGAATCATGTTAATTTGATCTGAAACCTTTTTCTCATTTCAGAATTTAGAGTTTTATTTTTGATATTTTGTTAAACGAGTTTGTAACTAAATACTTTATAACGATCGTGTCAGCTGATCAATAACGAGACTCTTTAGTGAAGAAATGCAACAATGTGTGTTGAAGTTTTTTAAAATTTCTTTTTTTTTCTTTATTCCAACTTTCTGTTTGTTTGTTTTTTGTTCCAGCAACATTAAAAGTTCTATTTGATGTCAAACTCTAAAATATTTACTTTTATTAAAAAACTAATGACATGATGTCATCTCTCTCTCTGCTGCTGTCACAGAAATCACACTTAACTAATTATAACTTAATGAAAGTGTCTGAAGACGAGCAGCTGAATGAAACAGAAGAAGAAGAAACACAAGAAGAAGAAGCGACAGAAGAAGAAACAGAAGAAGAGACAGAAGAAGAAGAAACAGAAGAGGAAGAAGAATAGAAAAAGAAGAAGAAACAGAAGAAGAAGAAACAGAAGAAGAAGAAGAAACAGAAGAAGAAGAAGAAACAGGATAAGAAGACACAGCAGAGGAAGAAGAGACAGAAGAATTAACAGCAGAAGAAGAAGAGACGGAGTGTTGTGTGTTGGCGTCTCACCGCTCTGGGCTGATGAATCTGTAGTCGTCCGTCAGACAGAAGTCCTTCAGCTCCATCCTGAACCGGATCCGCTTCAACAACCTGGACTTCAGAACTGCAGCTGCTCCACAATCTGACAAATCCACCAGAGAAGAAGAGCAGCAGTCCTCTGCGGTGCGTTCAGGTGACAGTCGGTAAAAACAGGTTTTAGGGTCCGATGAGAAAGTGGTGAAAAAAGTTTCTGACCTGCGATCGATGGACTCGGACAGACATGAAGCTCGGAGGCGTCGCTCTGTTATTTATCTGTGATCACACAGGAGGGGAGGGAGGGGGCGTGGCCAGGAGCACCAGCCAATCAGGGTGCAGCATCAGAGGACTGACTTCTTCTATCATCCCTATTGATTTGGACAGTGACAGATGTAGGCCACGACCGCCTGGAGCTCCTGAGGAGGAGGAGGAGGAGGAGGAGGAGGAGGAAGAGGAGGAGGAGGAAGAGGAGGAGGAAGAGGAGGAGGAAGAGGAAGAAGAGGAGGAGGAGGAGGAGGAGGAGGAAGATGACTTCATATCCAAAACAAACTGAATATAATAAAAAATAAAATGTTGGTTTTCTACTTTTGCTGAAATCTTTTCCTGAAGCAGCAGAAAGTTTTCACACATCAGGACACGATCAAGATAAATCACGACGAAGATGTTTAGTTTACTGTCATTAATTATCTGATCGATTAATCAACTAATCATCTGTCGTTCTCATTTTTCTGTCTTGTTGATGAAATGAACAGACTCACACAAATTAAAGCTGCAACAAAACAAGTCAATAAATCAATAAGTCTGCCGACAGCGACTGTTGTTGATGTTTATAATCAATCAGCTAATTGCAAAGCCCCGCCCCCAACCAGAGCTCATCCAATCAGAAGTTACCGTGAACAATTAAACAGTTACGGGTGAAACTAGCTGCAGCGCCAGCAACTGAAATATAATAATATATTATATATTAATCACTTGATTAAAGTTTCAGACTGGGAGAATTAATGCTTGACAGTTTTGTTTAGATGTAAAAATGTTTTTACACAAATTAAAACTAAATTATCGCTTGAAACAATTAAAACTTTTTTAACAGCTGCTTGATGAAACAGTTGTTTCTTAAAATGTGACGTCACAGATTTATTCAGTTATACTCTGTTATTATTATGTAAACACAGAAATAAATCTGTTTATTTACAGTAAATCTACTGTCAAAGTGTTTAAACATGTTTCATAAACAACATTCAAACATTTAGTTTTAAATGAATTTATAATCCAGCAGCTTCGTTAGAGTCGATACGTAAACACAAGACGGTGTCGTCAGCGTAGAAACGAACACGTGAAACAAGTTCTGGTTGTGTTCTGAACGGAGAGAGAGAGACAGGTGAGGATTAACACTCACCTGATGACCGGCCAGAGAGAGTGAGGACGCTGAGGAAGCACTTTCTCACACACACACACACACGCACACACACACACACACGCACACACACACACACACACACACACACACACACACACACACACTCTGACCTAATCTTAACCTCAGACACTCAGATCTCAGATCAGTCTCACCTACATATGAGTTTCATAAGAGCTACATAACCAAACCGGTCTGTCTGTACATTCAGTCTTACAGATCGGCGTCGGGTCAGAACCACCTGAAACAGAAGAACTGGTCCGATCTGACTGAAGTTCAAACACAAAGTTTAGAGTAAATTATTATAATCTCAGCAGGTTAAATGTTTATTATTATTTGATTGTTTCACTTCGTCCAGAACAAAAAGATTCTTTCTGGGTTTGTTGGCTTCAGAAACACACTGGTACCAGAACAGAACCTGCTGGTGGTTTAAACAACTGGTTCTGCTGGAGATCCAATCCAGACCAGAAACAAATCAATTAATACATTTTTTCCAAATGAAGTTCAAAGTCAGTTATTAATTTTATTTGATCTTCTTTCAGCGTCTGAGCTGCTGTAACGATCGATTCTCTCAGCGATCAATAAACTCCTCCTTCTTCTTCTTCTTCTGTTTTACTTCCAGCTGATTGAACGATTGATTCTGATGGGTTCCTGTGTGTTCTTCAGAAATACTTCTGATCCGATCAGTTTATTTAGAGTCCGTGCCAACAGCTGTGTTGGAATACACACGGCCAGAGAATCTTTAATCAATCATCATATTGATCCAGAACCAGAGTCTGAGTATTGATCAGATGATTCTTTGGGTCACAGACGGGTTTAACTTGAGTTCTGAAACATCAGAATGAGCTCGAGACTGAATTCTCTTTTTCCTCAACTTTAATCAAAAATAGTGTCAATTTGTTGCACTGATGCTGTTATTGATCATCTTCATCATCATCATCATGTTCTGTTGTGAGGCTTCTCTCTCCATCTCTCAGTCAGATTTAACAACGTGGTTCTGGATCGAGGATCGAAGATTTGACCCGGTTTCTCTGACAACTGTCAGATTATCATTAATTAGTTTGAAATGTATCATGAATTAACTTTGATGCAATAATTATCATTTTATCCAGTGAAGTTTGTTTCTTTCTTCTTCATGAAGTAAAGTTCTGTCACTCGTCTCTGAGCGGGTTCTGACAGCAGTGAGCGGGCAGCTGATTGGGTCGGTGCCGGTTTAACGACGTGTTCTCAGAAGTGATCCTGGAGTTCAGCCAGCAGAACGATCCTCAGATAAACACTGTAAATCCCTCCGAGAGCCGCCCGGCGTTCACACAGCTGACCCACTCACCTGGATCAGATCTGGGTCAGCGCCGCTCTGAGTCAGCTCACAGCGCCTCCACCTGCAGCGAGTCCAGGTGCGTCTGTGGAGACCTCAGCGGATCAGCTGCAGACTTCAGAACCTCGAACACAGAGAGGAAAATAAATTAACTCAGATTCATCAACATCAGCTCGTCTGAGTTTGAAGCAGCGCAGAATAAAAGTGAAAAGTTTAAATATGTTAAACTTGAACGTCACCTGCAGCTTCAGGTGACGTCGCGTCACGCTGCTGCTCATCGTCTCCAGAAGCTTCTTCGTCGTCACTGTTAGCGAACGTTAGCAACGAGCACGCTAATGCTACTGAACACAACCTGATCTGAGACCAGATTTATCAACATGAAGTCTGAACGTGTGTTTAGGGTCTCTGGGCTTTTGCAGACTCAGGACCAACACTGGACCAGCTGACTGGACCCTCGGGTTCTGACAGCACAGGAATGTAACGAGCCCCATTCACACTGACGTTTGCATGCAGGGATCCTGAACCAGTTCTCCTCCTCTGTGTTTCAGAGGTGGCGAGGGTGAAATTTTGCTCCGGCGCTGATCCGCCTCTGGAGGTAGAATCAGGGCCGCATTATTGGAGAACCGAACCAGTGTGAATGGATAAGCCGTCCCCTCGACTGAGTCTGACAGCGTCCAGTTTCAAAAACACAACTCTGTCACTCTCCAGGATGTTTGGTGGGTCAGGATCTCGATCACGACACATTATAACAGCATCCATATGATTATAAACTGTCAGCAGGTTTAGATTGACGGGGGGACACCTGGGAAACACCTGGGAAACACCTGGGAAACACCTGGGAAACACACAGACGTCATCATCATGACGTCATCACACCGTCACGTCTCTTTAGGAGCTGCAGCGCCGCTTTCTGTGTGAACTGCACGGCGGGTCGTCTTTAAGGTGGAGCTGCTTCAGTCTGTGTGAACAGAAGAAGTGATGAACCAACGCTGCTGATAATTCAGCATCGCTGTGTGAAAACGGCTGCTGAGTACATTTCTCAAGTCCTCTTGTACTTCAGTGTTTCCATGATCTGTGACACAACGTATATAATATATAGTGTACTACTTTCTGATGGTAATACTTCTGTACTTTTACCTAAATAAGTTTAAAGTTACTGTATAAACACACAGAGAGTTTCTGTCTTCAGTCTCTTTATGTTGTAACTGGGACGAACTGAGTGTGTGTGTGTGTGTGTGTGTGTGTGTGTGTGTGTGTGTGTGTGTGTGTGTCTATAATCAGTGCTGGCTGTGAAAGTGAAAGCTGATATTCCGCTGGCTCACAGTTTCAGTCTCAGTACTCGGTGAACCTCAATAATCCTGTTAATGCTGCCTGAGAGTGTGTGTGTGTGTGTGTGTGTGTGAGAGTGAGAGTGTGTGTGTGTGTGAGTGTGTGTGTGTGTGTGAGTGTGTGTGTGTGTGAGTGAGTGTGTGTGTGTGTGAGTGTGTGTACAGATTGGCCTATTATATAAAGAGGCTTACAGGACTGGATCTACATAAACAGGTTATGGAGCAGGTGGAGGATTAGAGCCTATCAGCACGCGCGTGTCACCTGAGGAGACGCGACCACAACAAACACTGTGAGCACGAGCTAACACGTTAGCAACATGCTAACGCACAGTCACAGCAGAGGAGAGCTGCGCTCCTATTGGTCGATGACAAAACATCAAATATTTTAAATGACAACAAAATGATATTTTTATTTCTTATTAGGAGAAAAGGTTCTGACCCGCTCGTGTGTCTCAGTGCTGGAATGTAACTAAGTACATTTACTTGAGTAGTTTACTGAAGTACAACTTTGACTTATTTTTACTTTTACTCGAGTATTTTCACTTTTCTGTTACTTTATACATCAACTCAACATTCAGGAGGTAAATATGTTTTTACTCCACTACATTTATCTGATTTACTAACTTTTGTTACTAGTTACTTTACAGATTACAGATTACACTCTGCAGCAGAGCCAGAGATCGACACTCTGAGTACCTGTTATATCAGATACTCTGAGACTTTTACTCGAGTACTTTTCCGACATGATATTTTTACTTTAACTCCAGTTTGACTTCATGTCTGTCGTCCAGATGATTCACTACACGGAAACTTCTGCTGTCTGCTGCTGGTTTCAGTGTCGGACCTTCATCGGGCTGATGTCACCTGTGGTTCTGACCCACTGTGGTTCTGACCTGCTGTGGTTCTGACCCGCTGTGGTTCTGATCTGCTGTGGTTCTGACCTGCTGTGGTTCTGATCTGCTGTGGTTCTGACCTGCTGTGGTTCTGATCTGCTGTGGTTCTGACCTGCTGTGGTTCTGACCCGCTGTGGTTCTGATCTGCTGTGGTTCTGACCCGCTGTGGTTCTGACCCGCTGCCCTCACTTCTTCCCTGAACACGTTCAGTAGCCCGAGCTGGACCCGACCTGTTCCTCTCTGTCTGTCGCAGCCTCTCACCTGCTCGCTGCTCCTGACCAACAACAAGACGACAGCTTCAGTAAAAGTGTGCAAATATATTTTCATTTCTTGTCGTACAAACAACAAAAGATACAAAAGTGAGTCGTGAACCATAAAAAACACGAGAACAATTTAGAAAGAGTGAAATGAAAACAACGTACAATCTCTCCTGTGAACAGATACAGTGCATGTTTACATCACAACGTTAATATCAAACAGAACCAGCCGACAGGCGTCGACATCTGGAACATTAAAGACAAAATGTGAATTATTATTTCCACAGAACGACTGAAGAACCTTCAGAACCTTCAGAAGACGAAGGCTGGAGGAGGAGAGGCGGCACGTATAAAGTAAAGACACGTCGGCACATTTAGTGTTTGTAAAAAGTCGTCAATCTAACGTGAAACTCAAAGAATCTCGTCTTCAGACTCAAACCAACGACGTTCCTGAAGCTCATCGGTTCTGCTGACGGAACATCAGACATACAGTCCAACAGGAGAACCTGTGTGTGTGTGTGTGTGTGTGTGTGTCTGTGTGTGTGTGTGTGTGTGTGTGTCTGTGTGTGTGTGTGTGTGTGTCTGTCTGTGTGCGTGTGTGTGTGTGTCTGTGTGTGTGTGTGTGTGTGTGTGTCTGTGTGTGTGTGCGTGTGTGTGTCTGTGTGTGTGTGTCCATGGTCACAGATTGCTTTCACACGGCGGCCATTTTCCTCTGGAGCGCCAGCGGCCACATTAAAGGTAAAAAAACATCTTTGATAAAATGTTAGCTTGACCGCTAACTTTAGCATTTAGCCACTTCCTGGCTAACATTACAGTTCGACTCACGTCTTGTATAGAATGAAAGTGAAACACACTGGATATGATCAAATAGTCACATTAGCCTGGAAGCTGAATGCTAACTTTAGCTAACGGGTATTTAATATATTATTTAATGTTGAAATGTGACCCCGTGTCATCTTTTCAGTCGCTGATCAACCAGGAAGTGATGGCCGTCACGTGAAAGAACAACATGATTTAACGTAAGAAGACGATGAATCAGGCTGTGATTCTCACTGAACGTTTGTTGGTTTGAGTCTCAAGGTGCATTTCAGTAAAAACACATCTGATCCAAGAGATTTAATTAAAAAATAAAGGAATTAAATCGATTTGTTTTCATTTTGGTCAATTTTAAGAACATTCAGGATTTGTGGCGCCATCTTTAGTTCTGAATTAAACAACATCGCTGTTTCGAACCTCTTCTTTAAGTGAGAAGCTGCTGAGGTTCATGGGTAATGTAGTATTTTCATCATAGATTTAACTGCTCGTTACAAAATCAAGGAGAGTCTTCTATGTTAAGATATAAGATAAGAGATAATAATCAAAACTTCACATTACATACGATGGTTTCTGATACGTTAAAGACTAAATGTCTTTAATTTGACTGTTGAGAAGCAAAACAATATTAAATCAAACTAAAAATGTAACTGAAACAACTGGAACCTTTTGATTCATCGCGTCTGTGTTTAAGAAAATCAGACTGTTGTCAGAAAGAACAATTAAAACAAACCAACCAGGAATTTTAATCTTTCCACACAAATGCTGAGGCTGCTAACATATGTTAGCCAGTCTGCTAACAGCTAGCAAGTAAACTTATGCTAGCTATCAGCTAGCAAGCAGATGATTAATTACTGATGGCCTGTGTTGAAATATGGATTGGAAACACTGATATGTTAGCTAACAGCTAACAGCTAACAAACACTAACACAATATGTAAATAAACAATTAAAATAAATCAACCAGGGACGCTCAAGCTAATACAAACATTTTTGATAGCCAGTTACCTCACAGCTAGCATGTATACTAACCTTAGCTATTAGCTATCTAGCTGAGGCTCATAACAGATATGCTGTGCTGAAATAAGAATGAAATGCTGTGACAGTTTAGCTAACAGCTAACAGCTAACAGCTAACTAGCGATTGAAAACTGCCAGAACACAAAACTGAACATTAAAATTAATCAGTCATCAAGCGGAGGCTCAGGCTGATACAGACATGTGTGTCAGCCAGTTAGCTCACCGCTAGCGACTAAACTGACCTTAGCTAATGGTTAGCTAGCGAATGCTTCATTGCTAATGTGGTGTGTTGGAAAACAAGTTGTAGTTTCTACACGAGTTAGAACTAAAAGCTACTTAATTCTTGGTTGCTAACTTTAAAAAATAGTAACGTTAGCATAAGCTTCCTGTTAGGACAGCTAGCATCGCTGTACGAGAGCTATAAAAAGAGGTTATAGTTAGAACAGCAAATATTTCTCCTGTTTTTAACTTTATATAATTATTCATTATAAAGTCCAACAATATTTTCTTTCTCTGTGACGTCTGACGTCTGTTTAATCTTTATTTGGTGCTGTAAATAGTGAGCCTGGTGTTTGTTACATGTATATTTTATGCTGTAAATATCATGATTATAACTGAACCGCTATCAGAACTCATACAAATACTGCACAGAAGATAAGATGTGGTTCTGTCAGAACTGATCTGAGCTCAGTGTTTCTCTGCAGGTGAAGTTAGTTTCCTAGTAAAACATAAACTGTTTCTTCTTCTTCTGCACAACTTCACTCATCTCGCTACAGTGAGGCCCAAACCAGTCCAGCCTCATCTAGTCCAGCCCAGTCTGCCGTAGTGTAGTCTCGTTGTCTAGACCGGTCTAATGAAGCCCAGTGCGGTCCGGTCCGGTCCGGTCCGGTCTACGCAGCCACACAGTGGTTGGGTCTGCGGGACATGACGTAGCCTCTCCTGCAGACGCAGCTGAACGAGCCGTCGGTGTTCACGCAGCGAGCGTTCACACACGGGAACTCCTGAGCGGCGCCGTCCTCACACTCGTTCACATCTGTAACACAGAACCGGGTTCAGAACCGACAGTCGCTGCTTTTAACCCAGAGTTTAGAACTTAATTAATGACAAGAGGAACAACAAGAAAAACCTCATTAACTGGATATTCTGCGTACCTGTACACGTCATAGAGGTCATGTCCAGCTCGTATCCTTGGTAACAGTCACAGGTGTAACCCTCGGCAACGCGAATACACCTGCCGTTCTCACAGCCGTGCAGTATCCCACAATCCTCTGCTGCACTCAGGCCAGCGTAGGACTCGTAACGCCCTGATAGACGAGAGAGGACGCGATCTTTTAAACACGAGTTTCAATCAGCTGACATGTGTCGACCCGTCCATCACTGGACAGAACCGAGTCCATGTTTCTACTCAAAGACAGAAAGAAGTTCATGTAGAACATTTGCTGAATTTACAAGAAGGTCCAAATAATGCAGAATGAATCAGAGACAGAGTTTCACAGAGTTTATAAAGTTTGTTTTAACTCAACAAATCTTAAAATCACTACATTTGTTAATGGAGTCTGGTGCTGGAGACACACTCACTCTCATACACCCTCCTCGGTGCTCCTGCTCCTCCTCTGCTGCGATCAGTGAACGGAGGGAAAGGCGGTCCCGGCCTCCACGCCACCTCCTCCTCTTCCTCCTCCTCCTGCTCCTGGTAGGGAGCACCGGGCAGCGGGGCCAGGCTGAGAGGAGCGCCGTCAGGCAGAGACGGAGGAGGAGGCCGCGCCCCGAACGCCCTCTCGGCCCGCGGGTCGACGGGGAGGCGGAAGGGCGGCGGCCTCGGTGGAGATCCATCAGAGGCGCCGAAGTCTCCTTCAGTGTAGTAACCAGTGCTGACAGACAGACAGACAGAGAGACAGACAGACAGACAGAGAGAGAGAGAGAGAGACAGACAGAGAGAGACAGACAGACAGACAGAGAGAGAGAGAGACAGACAGACAGACAGGCAGACATGTTTAATACTCTCTGCTCGTTAGAAGGTCCCACATGAACGACTGATGTGTGATGTCACGGTGACCTCACCTGTACTCTGGCCTGCGATAGGCTCCCTCCGGCAGGCTGAAGGTGGAGGGCGTCCTCCCTCTGAAGCCGGACCTGCTGCCCCCTGCTGGAGAGTAATCGTCGTAGTCCGGACCAGAGAAGTCTCTGCCCGGAACCACAGCGGGCGGGAAGGAGTCCGGACTGTAGGGAGGGAAGAAAGGAGGACCTGAGGAGGAGAGAGCAGACGCACATCAGAGTCATGAAGGAGTCACAGATCATACATGTGACAGAGGACTCACCTCCTCCTGCTCCTCCTCCTGCTCCTCCTCCTCCTCGTCCAGCTCCTGGTCTCACTCCTGCTTCTGGTCCAGCTGAGTCCGGAAAACTCTCCGGATAAAGAGGAGGAAGAAACGAGCTGCACAGACTGGCGTAGTCGTCTGAAGACACACAGAGAAACAATGACTCATCTGAAGCTGTGGATCAGAACCATGACAGATGGAGCAGAACTTTGTCATTGTTCTGTTGATCAGTTATCATCTGGTCCATCACAGATAAAGTTCTGAATGTCCTGATGTCCTCAAGCGAAACCAGAACACGTCTAAAGTCTCTCGATTCTACAGAAACATCGTCTGCAGACGTCAAACCTGCAGCCAGAGACCAGAACCCAGACTGAGACCAGAACCCAGACTGAGACCAGAACCCAGACTGAAACCAGAACCCAGACTGAAACCAGAACCCAGACTGAGACCAGAACCCAGACTGAGACCAGAACCCAGACTGAAACCAGAACCCAGACTGAAACCAGAACCCAGATTGAGACCAGAACCCAGACTGAGACCAGAAACCAGACTGAAACAACTTCTTTAAGGACTCAGTCGTGTTTTCATGTTTCGTCTTTTCTGGATTATTGAGCTTCAAACACGAGAAGAACCGGATCATCTCCCGCTCCAGCCTCTTCACGGGTCGGCTTCAGTCCTGGTTCTGCTCTCACTTCTCTTCCTGCTATGACCCAGAACTTCAGATCCTCGGGCAGAACTCTGTTAAGATCTGGTTCAACCATGTAAAGTTCTGTGTAACCCGGTTTTATAGTAAATAAAGTTTATTGAGACGGTTTCTCAGGTTTTTGTTTGCTGAGATTAAAATCATGTTTTCTGAGGACAGAAGTCCGATGATGTGTTGTGATGTTTCCTCTCAGCTCGTTGCATCAGGTTCTTGTTCTCATCGTGGAAACTGTGGCACAAACTTCTAAACGGGCCTGTAAAAGGCCCGTTTAGAAGTTTGTGCCACAGTTTCCACGATGAGAACAAGAAGAGAACGAGTGTCACGACTCTTTCCACAACAGTAACAATAACAATGTCTATCCTGATATCTGGTTCTGACATTATCCTGATATCGACCCGAGCCCGGCCGGATGTTGATGGTTCTGGTGAGGTGCTTCCTGTTTACCGGAGTCGGTGGCGGGACAGAGGGCGCACTCCATCCCCCAGCCCTCCCCGTACAGACAGCAGCAGTCCATGAAGGTCACCTGAGCTCCCAGCAGAGGACTCTGACACACCAGGTCCGCCGTGACGTGCTGCCAGCACACGGACATGTTCTCATCTGGACCACAAGGAGACAGACAGGTGGACAGACAGGTGGACAGACGGGTGGACAGACAGGTGGACAGACAGGTGGACAGACAGGTGGACAGACAGGTGGACAGACAGAAATCACATTATTCTCATTCATCAGCTCGAAAACGTTTGTTTCTTTGCAGATGACACACTTTTATTTTCCACCAAATCCTGAGACAGAAGAGGAGGAAGGACTGGGAGGAAGGGAGGAAGAGGAGGAAGAGGAGGAGTGAGGTGAGGATGAAGGTCGGTGTCTTACCCACGGTGAGGTGGGAGGAGTTGACACAGTTGCGTTGCGTGTCGTCGAGCACCAGAGGAGGCTGACAGCTGCAGTAATACGAACCAACGGTGTTCACACAGATCCCCCCGACACAGCTCTCCTCCTCACACTCATCGTGATCTGAGACAGACAGACAGGTAGAGAGAGAGACAGGTAGAGAGACAGACAGGTAGAGAGACAGACAGACAGGTAGAGAGACAGACAGGTAGAGAGACAGACAGGTGGAGAGACAGACAGGTAGAGAGAGAGACAGACAGGTAGAGAGACAGACAGGTGGAGAGACAGACAGGTAGAGAGACAGACAGACAGGTAGAGAGAGAGACAGACAGGTGAAGGGTTATTGTGCAGCTTCAGAGTCGTTTCACTCTCAAACTTTCTGCTTCATCAGAAAATGTTCATCAGAAGCAGTTTGGTGTCGCAGCAGGTGATAAACTCCACGAGTGCTTCTGATTGGATCATTTGGACTGATGATGTCACAGACATATAGACGGCTCGACATCATGAAAACAACTGGAAGCTTTCAGACCGACAGGTTTCAATCTGCTGAGGGGAAGAAGGAAGAATCCAAAATGTAGTTTAAGTATTAAAGTCTGTGTTTTAATATTTCTACAGGAGTCGTCTCCGGGTTAGTTCATGACAGCTGTCACATGTTTAAATGTGTTAAAAATATCAATTTTTCTTAAAAAAAATAAAAATATAAATAAATAAATAAATAAAGGACACAATAAATTAAAACAGAAAGAAGGTGCGTCTCATTAAACCAGAGCAGGGAGACGAGCTGGAAGCTAATGAAAAGAAAACACTGATTTTTGACGATTAATTCTGGATTTGTGTGTGTGTGTGTGTGTGTGTGTGTGTGTGTGTGTGTGTGTGTGCGTACCGACACACTCCAGCAGCGTGCTGTTGTAGACGTATCCACTGGAGCAGTAGCAGTTGTATCCGGGGATGTTGTTGACACACACTCCGTTCTTACACACCTCTGGATGGAAGCGTTTACACTCGTCCACATCTGGCAGGAACACAAACAAACAGCTGGTCTGAGTCTTTACAAGCGCTCAGCGTCAGATGAACGTCGTGTGTGTCGTCACTCAGCTGCTGTACCTCTGTAGCTGAAGGCTGCTGCTGCCGTGGTGACGTATCCTCTCCCGCTGGGACACAGAGTCAGAAACTCCGCTGCACAAACACACAGAGGACCAACAGAGTGAGACGTCCGAGTGTTCACACGGCAACCACCACATATACCTGCAGCAGGTGTGTGTGTGTGTGTGTGTGTGTTTGCGTTGTATCTTCTGTGGTTTAATATGAGCTGCTTCACACAGTTTTGTGTCCATAACCGTTAAACAAAGTGCTGATAGCCGATCTCTTCCTGAACACAACTCGCTGCTGTTGTTACCTGAAGAAGAACTGTGACTGAAAACAACTTAAACACCTGAAAGTCAAAGATCCATAAATCTAAACTCTGCATACACAAACTGCTCTCGTCTGACAGGAGGTCACAGTAAAGATTCATGTGCAGCAGAACTTTTTGTCCATCTTCACACCGAGTCGACTTCCTGACGCCGACCAGCAGCTCATGAATCTAAAACACATCGTCACTTTGATGAACAAACACGTCATCAGTGTCACATCCCAGTGACAGGTCACGCTCTCAGTCGGACCCACAACATGCTACCAGTTAGCTACCAATCAGTGTTTTTGTGATGTCAGATTTGAACATTATCAAATGTACAGTCATGACATCGTTGTGATCTCTGTAGACTCAGAGGTGGTTGTGTTGCTGCGGCCTCACCTGAGCCGGTGGGCGGGCAGGTGTGGTACTGGCAGCCCAGCCCCCAGCCCTCCCCCACCGTGCAGCAGCACTCCTGCTGGCTGGTGTTGGTGGCCAGCAGGCTGCAGGCGCCTCGCTCAGCCAGGTTGTAGTAACACTCCCTCAGCTCACCTGGACGAGCCGCCGGGAGGGGGGGCATCTCCACCACACTGACGTGTGAGGAGGAAGAGGAAGAGGAAGAGGAAGAGGAAGAGGCAGAGGCAGAGGAAGAGGAAGAGGAAGAGGAAGCGGCTCTCTCTTCTGCAGGAGAAGAAGAAAGCAGAAGAGTATTAATCCTGAC
>NC_044188.1:2307562-2316178 GCF_900880675.1 Sparus aurata
CACAGTAACACACACATTACACACAGTAACACACATTACACACAGTAACACACACATTACACACAGTAACACACACATTACACACAGTAACACACACATTACACACAGTAACACACATTACACACAGTAACACACATTACACACAGTAACACACACATTACACACCCCTCTGAGAGCATTTCCAGCCAGTTTGGAAGCAACGAGTGAGACGAGATCAGGCTTAACGAGTCAGCTGTGATTAGAGCGTTGTCATTGGTTACCAGGCGGACCAGCATCCTGCAGCAGACCCTCCCCCTCCTCCTCCTCCTCCTCCTCCTCCTCCTCAGTGAATGCTGGTCAGAATAAGCAGAGCACCAGGCAGACTTCACGTGAACCCATCTGAGCACCAGACTCCAGATTTCAAAGATTTCAATCAGAACAAAGAGTTCTTCTGACTCCTGACAGAACAGAGAACAACGAGACCCGCTGACGTCGGAACAAAGACGTCTATTGACCTCCAACTCAGAAGACAGCCTGCAGGTGGTGGGCGTGGACGGGGGGCGGGGCCACATGTTGATGATGACCAAGCGAATAATACAGATTCTGGAAACACGAAGAGCTCAGATGGACTCAGGAAGTTCTGACCCGGACTCTGCCTTATTCCTCAACTCATTCCCAAGCCAGCAGTTGTGTGTGTGTGTGTGTGTGTGTGTGTGTTACTTACAGATGCAGATTCCATGTGAGGCGTCGAGGATGAACCCCGCCCCACACACACAGCTATAGCTCCCCATGGTGTTCACACAGATCCCGTTCTCACACAGCCCCGGCCGGAGGCACTCATTCACGTCTACACACATTAACACACACATTAACACACACACACACAAACACACACACGGATTACCACACATGCATCTGACCCAAGATAAAGTGCATCATGGATGTTTTGTCCTCATGAGGCTCGGGGAACAGAACCAGGTGAACACACAGCTTCATGACTGTGATGAGCTGCAGATGTGTGCAGAGTTCTGGACCCGCGGTACCTGGAAGTGTGTCTGTTCTGTTAGTGAGGACTCGGACTCTGTAAGTTACCTTACAGTTACGTTCCCTCAGTGGAAACTAACAGTGCACTCAATCAGGTGATCCTGTAACATCTGTCTGTGACCTCTGACCTTTCAAAGGCTGTGCGTGTGTGTGTGTGCGTGTGTGTGTGTGTAACTCACCAACACACAGCGTTCCATTGACTCGCTCGAAACCACCTGGACAGCTGCTGTTGCTCTGACCTGATGATGGCCAGTAATAGATTACTGATCGGTCACGGTAACACTGATTGTATTAGAGTACATGAGAGAGAGTTACATGAGTTCTGGAAATCTTCATGTGTCAACTTGACTGTTTATTCTGGAACATGTCTGACTCTTTATTTTGTGCTTTGTGAATATTTTGGTCAGCAAAAATAAAAAAACATTTCATAAAAAATAAATAGAAAATCTATAAAATAAATAAATGAACAATTCTATAAGGTTTTGTTTGGAAATGTTGTCTGAAATGTTTCTACTAGAATTTTGTGTTTTCTTAATTGTTTTTTTTCTGAAATGTTGTAGTGTTTTGTTGTAAACCTAGTCTTTTGTTGTAAACGTAGTCTTTGTTGTAAACGTAGTGTTTTGCTGTAAACGTAGTCTTTTGTTGTAAACGTAGTGTTTTGCTGTAAACGTAGTCTTTTGCTGTAAACGTAGTGTTTTGCTGTAAACGTAGTGTTTTGCTGTAAACGTAGTGTTTTGCTGTAAACGTAGTCTTTTGCTGTAAACGTAGTGTTTTGCTGTAAACGTAGTGTTTTGCTGTAAACGTAGTGTTTTGCTGTAAACGTAGTGTTTTGCTGTAAACGTAGTGTGTTGCTGTAAACGTAGTGTGTTGCTGTAAACGTAGTGTTTTGCTGTAAACGTAGTGTTTTGTTGTAAACTTAGTGTTTTGTTGTAAACGTAGTGTTTTGCTATAAACGTAGTGTTTTGTTGTAAACGTAGTGTTTTGTTGTAAACGTAGTGTTTTGCTATAAACGTAGTGTTTTGCTATAAACGTAGTGTGATGTTGTAAACGTAGTGTGTTGTTGTAAACTTAGTGTGTTGTTGTAAACTTAGTGTGTTGTTGTAAACGTAGTGTTTTGTTGTAAACGTAGTGTTTTGTTGTAAACGTAGTGTTTTGTTGTAAACGTAGTGTTTTGCTGTAAACGTAGTGTTTTGCTATAAACGTAGTGTTTTGTTGTAAACTTAGTGTGTTGTTGTAAACTTAGTGTGTTGTTGTAAACTTAGTGTGTTGTTGTAAACTTAGTGTTTTGTTGTAAACTTAGTGTTTTGCTGTAAACGTAGTGTTTTGTTGTAAACGTAGTGTTTTGTTGTAAACGTAGTGCGTTGTTGTAAACGTAGTGTTTTGCTGTAAACGTAGTCTTTTGCTGTAAACGTAGTCTTTTGCTGTAAACGTAGTGTTTTGCTGTAAACGTAGTGTTTTGCTGTAAACGTAGTGTGTTGCTGTAAACGTAGTGTGTTGTTGTAAACGTAGTGTTTTGCTGTAAACGTAGTGTTTTGTTGTAAACGTAGTGTTTTGCTATAAACGTAGTGTTTTGTTGTAAACTTAGTGTTTTGTTGTAAACTTAGTGTTTTGTTGTAAACGTAGTGTTTTGCTATAAACGTAGTGTGATGTTGTAAACGTAGTGTTTTGTTGTAAACGTAGTGTTTTGCTATAAACGTAGTGTGTTGTTGTAAACGTAGTGTTTTGTTGTAAACGTAGTGTTTTGCTATAAACGTAGTGTGTTGTTGTAAACTTAGTGTGTTGTTGTAAACTTAGTGTGTTGTTGTAAACGTAGTGTTTTGTTGTAAACGTAGTGTTTTGCTGTAAACGTAGTGTGTTGTTGTAAACGTAGTGTTTTGTTGTAAACGTAGTGTTTTGTTGTAAACGTAGTGTTTTGTTGTAAACGTAGTGCGTTGTTGTAAACGTAGTGTTTTGCTATAAACGTAGTGTTTTGTTGTAAACGTAGTGTTTTGCTATAAACGTAGTGTTTTGCTATAAACGTAGTGTTTTGTTGTAAACGTAGTGTGTTGTTGTAAACTTAGTGTGTTGTTGTAAACTAAGTGTGTTGTTGTAAACTTAGTGTTTTGTTGTAAACGTAGTGTTTTGCTGTAAACGTAGTGTTTTGTTGTAAACGTAGTGTTTTGTTGTAAACGTAGTGCGTTGTTGTAAACTTAGTGTTTTGTTGTAAACGTAGTGTTTTGCTGTAAACGTAGTGTTTTGTTGTAAACGTAGTGTTTTGTTGTAAACGTAGTGTGTTGTGGTAAACATAGTGTTTTGTTGTAAACGTAGTGTTTTGTTGTAAACTTGGTGTGATGTTGTAAACGTAGTGTTTTGTTGTAAACGTAGTGTTTTGTTGTAAACGTAGTGTTTTGTTGTAAACTTGGTGTGATGTTGTAAACGTAGTGTTTTGTTGTAAACTTGGTGTGATGTTGTAAACATAGTGTTTTGTTGTAAACGTAGTGTTTTTTTGTAAACTTGGTGTGATGTTGTAAACGTAGTGTTTTGTTGTAAACAGTGTTTTGTTGTAAACGTAGTGTTTTGCTGTAAACGTAGTGTGTTGCTATAAACGTAGTGTTTTGTTGTAAACGTAGTGTTTTGTTGTAAACTTGGTGTGATGTTGTAAACGTAGTGTTTTGTTGTAAACTTGGTGTGATGTTGTAAACGTAGTGTTTTGTTGTAAACTTGGTGTGATGTTGTAAACGTAGTGTTTGGTGAAATGTTGTTATTGAAACTTTGACCCTCGGGGTCAATGAAATAAAATAAATGCTGTTAGCCATGAATGCTAACATGCTGGCTCTGGATTTTAAAAGGTGTATTACATCATTCTCTCTGATTTGACAGGCTGATGTAAACTGACGCCAGCAAGTGAGCTAACACAACTTCCTGTGTGTCTGTACACACACATACACACACACACACACACACGCGTGCAAGTGTTTGAGGTGAGTTTGTGTGTGTGTGTTAAAGGCCTACAGTCCCACAGAGCAGCATTCCTTTACTGTTAGTCAGCTCTGCAAGAACATGGAGGAAGCATCATTACTGTGTGTGTGTGTGTGTGTGTGTTATATAAGCCGCTCCTGGTGGAATAATTCCAAAATATTTCAGTCATAAAGTATCAGACCTTTACACAGAGAGAGAGGGAGAGACATATTTCTGTGTGAGTGTGTGTGTGTGTGTGTGTGTGTGTTGGCAGCACTCTGTTAGTTTTGGTCAAATCTCTCAACATCCATATCACAGAGGTATTTTTGGAAGCCGAGTCAGTACTTCCAAACTTTGGATTGACACAACTCTGCATGAGATACGAGTCTTTGAGAGTAACTAAGTAAATCTACTCAGGTACTGTATGTGTGTATGTGCGTGCGTGCATGCGTGTTTGTGTGTGTGTGTGTGTGTGTGTGTGTGTGTGTGTGTGTGTGCGTGCGTGTGTGTGTGCGTACCTGTGTTGTCAGGACAGAGGACACAGTCGGTGATCCCCCAGGCCTTCCCGATCCCACTGCAGCACATTTCTCTGCTCCTCAGACCAGGCAGAGGAGAGCTGCACTACACACACACACACACACACACACACACGTTAACATACTGTATAAACACTACTAACGTGATGAGGTTCATATAAAGAACCCAAAGCTTTTTGCATGTCACACATGTTCTTCTGCCAGTTCACACTGAACCGAGCAGCGCCACCGCTCCATTGGGTCATTTCACACAGCATGCTGGAACCAGAAGAGTCGTGATCTGTGTCTCCAGCTGTAAATCTAAAAGTGTCTCAGCGGACTGTTTGTAATCACGTGGCTGCTGTTCTAAAGTGTTCTGATGGAGGTCCTGACCCAACATGCAGCCTGGAAAGGGATTGAGACGATGACGTCCTCACATCGTCACCATCAGTGAACAGAGGACGCTGTCTGACTCTCTCTCCTAGAGAGGGAGGCTGAAGACCGGGTCAGGAGGACCGACCGTCACGCCGACTCCTCCTCATTAACTCTGGTGATTTTATGTTTTATGTTTCCAGAGACAGAAGCTACAACAACACAACAGTGAAGTAAACAAAGACGTGAGAGTTAAAGTCTGCTGCTCTAAATCTGCTCACAGGATCACAGAGCTGCCAGACTCTCTCTGCTGGAGACAGACAGGAGGACAGACAGGAGGACAGACAGGAGGACAGACAGGAGGACAGACAGGAGGACAGGCAGGAGGACAGACAGGTGGACAGACAGGTGGACAGACAGGAGGACAGACAGGTGGACAGACAGGAGGACAGACAGGAGGACAGACAGGAGGACAGACAGGTGGACAGACAGGAGAATAGACACTTTTCCACATAGAAGTGTAGTTTTCTCCTTATATAAAAGATTCTGAAGTCACAACCTGTTGCGTTGTAATGTTGTTTTGTGGGTTGAAGTGCGAGACGTTTATGTTTCATTTGACGAATGAACGATCTGTTTCTGCTCTAAAGTCAGAATCTGAAGTCCGTTAAGCTGTTGGACTTGAACGACAGCAGACACTACAGACAGGACAGACAGGTGGACAGACAGGAGAATAGACACTTTTCCACATAGAAGTGTAGTTTTCTCCTTATATAAAAGATTCTGAAGTCACAACCTGTTGCGTTGTAATGTTGTTTTGTGGGTTGAAGTGCGAGACGTTTATGTTTCATTTGACGAATGAACGATCTGTTTCTGCTCTAAAGTCAGAATCTGAAGTCCGTTAAGTTGAACGACAGCAGACCGTCAGCGCTGTTGTGGAGAAATTGAAGTGAAAGGGGGAGATGGAACGACACTTTAACCAACAGTAGCTGTGACGCTTGTTGCTGCACAGTTGGACCTGATGACGGGTTTGACAGCAGCTGCTGCTGCAGCCAAAACTGAAGCTGCGCTCGATTATCAGCATGAAAAATGGCCGAGGAGGGAAAAGTGTGAACACACTGAGCGTCTGCAGCCAGAGAGCTAATGTGGAGCAGAGACGTCTGTAGTCACATTTCAGGATCATAAACGGTGAAACACTGACTCTCACACAGTGAAATCACTCCACGCAGAACAGAGCTGCTCCTGCTCCTCGCTCACCTGCCCGTCTTTGACCTCTCTGAAGCAGTACTTAAACCCGGACTGCTGGTTGTACGTGCCGCCCCCCCTCAGCGTCTGAGCCTCCACCGCCCCGCCGCCCGGAGCCGGAGCGCCCGCCGACCCCGAGGAGGAGGAGAGAGTTCGCAGGGCGGGACTGAATCGAGACACCTGGAACAAAGAAGAAGATTCTGACACAAGAAACATCCGAGTGCAGAGCCGTCAGACAACACGTCCTCCGCGTCTCTGTTACCTTCAGCACCTGGTGGATCTTCACGCTGGCCTCAGGGGGGTGCTGCACTCGGACCTTCACCATGGACGGGCCGGGAGCTGCACACAGAAACACAGTCAGTAAATCTTCCTCTGTTAGATATTCACTCTTATGTGAGCACAGCCAGGAGCTGGTTAGCTTAGCTTAGCATAAAGACTGGAAACAGATAGAAACAACTAGCCTGGCTCTGTCAGGTAACAACATCAGACTCACCTCCAGCCACCGCCGTCTCCTGGTTGTGTCCCAGCGGCACCAGGAACTCAGACCGGGTCAGCTCCTGATTCATGGGGATGAGCAGCGCGGGCTTGACGATCTCATTGGGGGAGGAGGGCGAGGCGGCGGCGGCCACGGTGGAGGTGGCGGCGAGGGGCAACTGGCAGAACTTCCCGGTGAAGTTTGGCGGGCAGAGACAGCGATCCTTCTGCAGGCAGACGCCGCCGTTCTTACAGAGCAGAGGACAGAGGACTGCAGGACGGACAACACAGGAAATACAAGAAAGTAACTAAGTACATTTACTCAAGTACTGTTTTTAAAGGGCTACACACACACACACACACACACACACACATACAGCTGAGGTCAACACACACACACATCCATCATGTTTACTGCGGGCCTGGGAACACACTCTACTGTTTACTCTCTGGCTGCAACACAAATGCATCCTGGGAGGTGTAGGGGTGACCCCGCCCTGCCCCTCGGTTGCTAGGCGACCACAGGGTCATGTGTGAGGTCAGGTGATGTGTACATAACAAACAAAGCGAGCTGCCCAGATGGGACGGAGGTGAAAATGGAGCGGGCGCCAACAGAACGAGCCAGCCACTTCCTACTTCCTGTTTGAGCGCCTGCGACAGGAAGCTGCTGCATTGTTACCCAGAGTTCAGTGGGTTTTAAAACTGCTGCCAGTGAGAGGAAAATACCCAGAAGCCTGTGCAGCAGGAAGGAAACCGGCAGCTTTAATTATTGAAGGTTATTCTGTGGCTGTGATCTCGATCAGAAGCTCTGAGATCTGATCTGTGGGAAATAATTTAATCAATTGATCATAATTGATCTGTGATACGAGTCACGTGTCCGGCGACCTGAAGACAACGCAGTCGTCTCCGATTCTGTCTTCATCTCTTCCAGCTTCCTCCTCCAGGAGTGTGTTGTTGTTGTGTCACGAGGCAACAACTGATGAACTCTCCATTCAAAATGCTTCGGCCTCTGTGATTGGCTGATGAGATGCTGCAGCAGCTGATTGGCTGTTTGAGTCAGACTCATTGTAAACGCCTGTGTTACCTGTTCGCTCAAAAACAACTCAGCAGGTCGGCGCACAGATTATCTATTGATTATCAGAGGATGTGCTGCTTCAGATGGAACGTACCATTATCATCACGTCCCGGGTGTTTGTTCATTACTGTGTGTAGATAAACGTGTTGTACGATTGTGTGTCGCATGAAGACACGACAAACTCTCATTTTTGTGATGATTAATGATGACATCATTTATGAAAACTGTCGGCTTCTTTGACATATTTGGCTTGAAAATGATCAAATCTTTTATGAAACATCGTCTGTTTCCAGTTTCAGAACTCGATGAGTGTTTGGGTTCTGGGCGGTTGGTTGGACAGATGAAGACGTCTCTGTGAGCTGCGATTAACTTTTCTTTTCTTCTTTAATCATTTAAACCAAACAATCAATGAACCGTGAAAAAAGCACCTGATTAAACTCAAACAAACACAAGCCTTAGTTTCCATGAGCTGAATCAGCTGTTATGAGTCGTTGTCGCGTCCCTGTCGTGTTCTTCTTCCTGCTCCGCTCGTCTGTTTTGTGCTGCTGCTTATTGTTGAAGTGTGTGTTAGTGTCCACACCCTGCACATGTTTGTTTATTCTTCTAGTGAAACTTGCTGTAAACACAGTGACCCAATTATTACCCTGGACATCGCCCCACAGCTGGACAGCATCAACACACACACACACACACACACACACACACACACACACAGAAACAACACAACAAGATTAAAAAGATGACATGATGTAAACACGGATGAATAAAAACATGAAACAGAGTTGTTCTGATCTGAGGTTTGTGGTCGCCGTAGCGACCAATGCTAACATGTTAGCAAACAGCTGTCTGCTCCTCCAGCCGGTCGACACAGAGCCCATCAGCTGTGAGGTATCAGACCTGATTACTCAGACCACATTCAGAGGACCACCTACTGGACTGAGGTCCTCTGTGGAACAAGAGGAAGAACCTGAACCAGTC